>NC_056729.1:38373153-38510653 GCF_019279795.1 Protopterus annectens | reverse complement strand
ACACACACACACACACACACACACACACACACACACACACACACACACACACACACACACACACCCACACACACCCACACACACCCACACACACACACACACACACACACACACACCTGCATTTGGTGAAAGCAGTTAAGAAATATATGGAAAGTGTATTTTACTAAAGAAACTGCTATCACACTAATAGTCAAGAAAGAAAAAACAAATACAGACAATTTTTGTAAGTCTTTGCAAATATTCCGAAAATAATAGACAGCTTTCAATGTCAATAAATGTGCAAATATAACTTTACAATGAACCAACTAATTGTTATTAAGTAGAAGAACTAATTTATAATCCTTATAGGCAATGAACACAAATTAGACTTGGCATCAATGGCTAATCAAAAGCTGGGGTATATTAAGGAAGGGACTAACAGACAAAGAAGGGAAAGTAATATTTATGAGTAATTGCCATGAAGTTGAACAACTCCTTGTGTGAAGTCATGGGTGAAGAAAAAAGCACCAAGCGGTGTTAACCCTCGTGTCTTCTAAATGTTCAGTCACTAATGAAGTAAGCATTAAGCCAGTGCAGCCAAGAGAACTTTATGCATGTAGCTGTTCTTCATAAATGCATGCATGCCATCCTTACATCACACTCTAAAGATGGAAGAAAACCTGAAAGCAGCTGCAGCAGTGGAAAAAACAGGTGGATAACAATGAAGGCAGGTAGCCATGGCTACAGAACAAACCAGTAAAATCGGTGCATCATTTGCAAAAACTGCACAGAAAAATAAATACCAGCTTGCACAGGCATGCTAACAGTACCATGCTAAAAACATGGGTGTACTTCATGTAAATAGATAATGAGCATATGTGTTGCATGTGCAATGAAGGCAATGCATGCAAATCAGTTGTGTGGTCAACATACTTTCAAACAAAAAACATGTCATGTGGATGGTATGCATCCAACACTAAATGACACACATAGTACTATACACTGCAACACAGCAGTTACATATGGCATAATAATACATACAACCCAAACAAAAAATATAGTGTTTTAATTTTTGCAAAAGTTATAACAGCAATGGCTGTGAATTCTAAAACACATTAAATAAATATATGAATGGGAAATGTAAATAATGACCAATAATTCCTTGGTGCCACACATTGACTGGTACCAGAATTGAACTGCAGCAGCAGCTGTTAAAGAAGTGGGAAAGTATGAGACAAGTGCTCATGGGAAGCAATGCTTCAGTGCCTTCAAAATGTTATATTGCATAAGGTTTATGGGTGATGTCCAGTTATATTTTTCTTATCTAGACCCAGTTTTTCATGTTTTTGTGTGTATGGTAGTTTTAATTATGTTTCTTAGTAAAGGTGGGTCATGAACAGTACATTAGTGTGTTGATCACACATCTGTAATGACTGTTGCTGCAATTCAGACCTAGTGCAAGGCAAAAATAGGCATTGACAAGTGTTTGTTGTACACTGTCACAAAGCAGGATTCTTAAAATAACTAAATCATCTACATAAGACATAGGGATAAGTGACTGAATATTCGTAGCAAGACACTTGGCAAAGACAAAAAAAAATAACCAAGAAGAAAGTCCTGTGATATACAATTCATGATCATTGCCAGGGAAGAGACTTTGAGTTCTCCTCAGCTTGGAAAAAACTCTTCTGACCGATAAATGCAAAACCAAACAATGACTTCTATACCAAAGCCAACCTCAAAAAGGCTTTCGGAATGTTTATAAACAAGAATCAGTTTAAGGGCCTAACATCAATAATCAAGGAAGGAGATTATAGATGTCTGTCGAGAGGCAGTCATGTGGCAAAAGACAATATCATGCGATATACTCCATGTGGAATACTGAAGGAATGGGTCTAAAGTTTTAGCCACAAGTATATTAAGCACATGAGGTAGTAAATAAGTCTGTAGAGCAGATCCTATGAAGAAATGGTTGTTTCTTCTCTGAAAAAGTTTCCCAATGTTTTGAAACCAACTTGAATATTATGGTTGAAAGTAAATCTGTTTGCTGGCAGGACACTAATTTGTGTATAAGTGCACATAAAGTTAAAGTTCCTCTAAGGATTGCTAACATTTGCATTTCTGAAATTATAGCTCATCTCTTAATTATGAATAACAAAAGTTAATTTATAATCACAGATAGTTCAATTGTCTTTATCTTCTGTTAGAAACTTGTACTTTATGTGATCCCATGAAATATGGTGGGCACAAAGCTGAATTTAGTTTTGATAAACAGGTGTGTGCTTCGCTGCACTTACAAGTGTAAGAATAATGAGTCCTTTTGGCCTAATTCTACACATTCTCAAAATACTACAGAAACCTGCTGCTGTCTATGAAACAGAGCTATGTGCCACTGGACTGCTGTGCATAACAGGAAAAAACTCTCAGCTGTAGTTTATGACAACCCTGGCTTGGGTGGAGAAGGAATTTGCAGTGCAAAACTAATTACAAAAAGGCATCATGGAGTCCAAAGCAGATGCAAAGTTTCATATCCTTTCATTCAGGATTCCTAAAACCTTCAGTGAAAGCAAGGAATCTGTGATGGGGATCTCTCATCTCCTTTTGAGAATACTCAGAAGATAATTGTATTGCAGGTACATTATCTGGACTATGTTCATGGGGGTTGGGAGGGGTCTCAGTGAGTGCATTACATATACATCATTGTTGTATTTCAGTCAGTCTGTCTACAATCAATCTTTACAGGACTGTTCATCAAACAGTCACATATTCAAACATGTAATGATTTGGAATTGGAGCCATTGGTGCAGTAAGGAACTGAAAGCCACAAAATGGGGTTTGACATTGATCTAACACTAAATAACAGCTAACATTATATAGTATGATAATATACATTCTATAAACATAAACAATATAAATGTTGAGATAAAAACATATGATGTTAGCAAGACCGCAAGAGGTATTCTTGGTCAGGGAAGACTGTGAATTGTAAATTACCACAGTTTACTAGCAATGTTGTTTACCTATTAAAGCAGTATATTGGGCTGATTAACTTCAGAGCATGTATGTCAGCAGGTTCTCCAGTAACTGTCTTGGTGGGGGTCATACCTATTGAATGCTGCTTTCAGTGAGCTGAAGTGCTTGTGTGTGTGTGTGTGTGTGTGTGTGTGTGTGTGTGTGTGTGTGTGTGTGTGTGTGTGTGTGTGTAAATCACTGAGGATTGCAATCAGTCAATGTCAGTTATTACAGTTTCATAATTACTGTGGTTCACAAATTACATGCTAATGCAAAACTTGTTTTTATGTTAAACTTTTAAGTGATTTAGAGCAGTCTGCTCTTATCTGCCTTCAGCTTTGCAGAACAACTCTGGCTTTGACTCATATTTATGTTCTGCCCTTGAGAAAGTCACTAAACCAGATGGTACTGTAACTGGAAATTCTGGCTAGGATCCTCAATGGTCCCCTCAGTTCTAAGCCTAGTAAGTGCCTGTGAACCAGAGTACTTATGGTGTAAAGGAAGGACATTTATTGCAGTAAACAGAAGCGTTATCATATGATACATGTTCTTAGAATGAGATCCTTGTTTTCCTTATTCTGTTGAACATTGACAATGTGCTTAGTTATGAATAACTTGGACAGTATAAAGTCTATGAGTTTGACTCAGCTTTCTGTCTCATACACACACACACACACACACACACACACACACACACACACACACACACACACACACACACACACAAACATTTCATCCCTGTAAATCTAGTAGGTATACCATCAATGAACATTTGACAAAAGACAATGCTACCTAGATTACTATTTCTACAAGTGGCAGGCACACAAAAAAATCAAAACCCACTGTACAAATGAAGATAGTTTCTGAAGTCGGAATTTATTGTGTATGACACTATAAAATTAATCTAATGTGCACTGCAACAGAACAAAGAAGAAATGGAATATATAAATGAAAGCATTATATTTCACTGTTGTCAGTATTTCTTAATTTTGTGCACTTAATAATCATTAAAGCGGAAGTTATTCATTAAAGCAGGCAAAATGTGAATTATTTTCTATTTGATGTCTTTCGACATCACTGAATTAGAACTGGTGAGCACTCAGGGATGTCAGCAACTTGAGTATTATCCCACCAGATTAAAAAAATATATTTTAAGATGAGAGAGAATTAAACTTAAACAATAAATACAACGAGGCCAACGACCACACCACAAGTAAATTTATTAAGTGCTTTTGTCCGATAATGCACAGGACTTCAACAGAAAACAAATAAAACCAGGCAGCCACGTTAAATACTATTGTAATCACCTTGATTGGTTCATCAATTAACCCTACACTTCCTATTACAAAAGGATCTATCTGATCCTCCATTTAGACTGAGTGTAGATGCTAGGGCTTCTAAAACTTATTTTATGGCTTAATTTATAGACCATCACACTAAGAAGGAACTAATATGACACCCCTCATGTTTGAAGGATTCCTGGAACTTTTTATCAAGAGTTTCTCAGGAGTTTTATATTGAAAATGTAATTTTTGTGACTATTGATGTGGTTAATCTTTATTCAGTCATTTCCCACGGTATAGGAACTGAATGGTATTACCAATATTTGTGCCAGTATTCTGGGCTGGACCATAACAGAGCTTTGCTGCTTAGAAACTTAATGGAGGTTGTGTTAAACAACAATTTTATTGTGCTTGAACACCAGTTATTCAGGCAAAATACAGGGGTAGCTATGGGGGCAGCATGCACCCCCATTTTTACCAACACAGTATTGGCCTTTTGGGAGTTTAATTATATTTTCAATTTGGATTATAAGAAGTCCTGGTCATTCTATGTGAGATTTTTGGATGATATAAACATCTTTTGGATGGATACTAGAATGAGGTTGAAGAAATTATTTGACTACCTTCATGGTACTACTAGTTTTTTGAGGTTCGCCATGGCTACATCAGATGTTGTTGTATCTTTCGGCTTTTCCCAGTTAGGGGTTGCCACAGCGGAACTCCGGTCCGCTAATGATTGGCAGTAGATTTTTACGTACCGACTTCCCAGGCCGGACGCACAACCTTCAACAAAGGTACGCCCATTCATGCATGTCTCCACGCAGAAGACGCTTTAGCTGAGAATTGAACAGGACAACGTCTTACTGTGAGGCGACAACGCTACCGCAGCACCACCACCGCAGCACTGATTATGTTAATTACTTGGATGTTACCAGCTCTTAAAATAGACTAATGGCCAATTTGAATCTAGCATTTATACAAAACCCAGGTATTTGGATTCTTTATTGCATTTTACAAGTTGCCGTCCTCGTCACCAGAAGAAATCCTTGGTGAAAGGACAGTGTGTTAGGTTAGCAAGCATGGTTTCTGATGATATGGTTTTTAACCAACAAAGTAGGATCCTAAAATGCATGTTTCAGAAAAAGAGGGTACCCCAATTCCTTTCTGGATGATATTTTTCAGGAAGGACAGTCAAAAAAGATCTAGTGGATACTTTGTCCTCCTATTGGGTTCTGTGGAGAGATTTAGGCCTCCAGATATGGGTCCAGTGAGAAATGTGGCTGTAGAAGATTTTAGTAGAGCACTGGTTTTGATATTTAATAATGATTTTTATAATATTAGGTCTATAGTTGAGAAAAACTGGTGTGTTTTCCAGACGAATCCCGAATGGGTAAAAATTGTAGGATGTGCCCCAAAAATTGTGTACAAAAGAGATATATGTGTAAAAATATGGTGGAGAGATAATGTTGTTGACTTTCGGGGAAAATGTCCAAATGTGGACAATGCACCCAATGTAAATTTATCGTGGAGGATGAATTTGTGAAACTGGCTAATTATGGATGTATCCATTTAAAAAGAAAATATAATTGTAACTCAAAAGTAGTGGTCAATTTGCCATTGTGTCAGAACTGTCTAGCATTTTACATGGGGAAGACAAAACAATACTTTAGGACAAGGATATACCAACATATGTATAATATAAAGAAAAGAGATCAAAATAATGCCTTGTATAAACATCTTGAAAGTCATGAACAACATGTTTTTAAATTCATTATTATTGACCATGTCGAGCATGATCAGAGGGGTGGAGCTATAATTGAGTTATTAGAACTTAGAGAATTGCACTGGCAATTAAGAGTTAATGCCACAGTTTTTCCAGGGTTGAATGGCCAGTGTTCTATTAGTAGTGTGCTAAAATTAAAAGCTGCTGCTGAATTATAGGCTCTCCGGCAGGTTATGTAGGGTGGCCGTATATGTTTTTTTATATACATTTTTATACAGTGTTATGTATCTTTTCATACATAGTTTTTTATACAGATTTACATTTATATCTAGCTTTATCACTGATTATTTACAATTATTTGTGTACATAAGACATAGTTTATTATATATATTTTTATTAAGCATTTATTGTATTCTTATAGAATTTATAACTGGTGCCTTTTAATTGGAAGTGTAGGGTTAATTGACAGACCAATCAAGGTGATTGTAGGTTCATAGGTTTATACTAGGCTATCTGCCCTAAGGCATCTATAAGCCTAGCCCAAAATTTTTGTGGCTTACGCCACCCCTTATATGAAAAAATACTGTGCCCATTAGTTTGTTGTGCCTCTGTCCAGCAGTGACACAGAGATGATTCCCGGGGTAAACCTACGATCTCTCATCCACAGGTCAAGATTTTTCTTGAACAGAGCCAGCGAGGTGCTCTGCCTCACATGGACCGGGATTTTATTCCACAGCATAGGGAGTCTCTGAGTGATAAATCTATCCCTCCAGCACGTCCCATTTATATCCGTGCTAAGGTTTAAGTTGCTTGCTCTAGTGGTTTTGGTGGATTTGGATTTTTTGAGGTGGAGCATGTCCATTAATTCCGGGTTGGACATGGCCTTATATGTCAGGCACATGTCACCTCTGAGCAGACGGTATGCGACTGAATAGAGCTGGAGTTTCTTCAATCTGGCAGCATATGACAGATTTTGGAGTTCCTTTATCCTTTTGGTGAGGAACTTTTGGGGTCTCTCTAATTGCTGCAGATGTCGGGTGAGATACATCCCGAATGGGGCATTGTACTCGATCATTGGTCTGATAAGTGAAGAGTACAGGGGAACAATGACCTCACTAGATCTGGATGTGAATCCCTTCATCATCAGGTGGGCAATGTAGAAGGTCTTTCTAACCACTTTAGCAATGTGAGTGTCAAAAGAAAGGCCACTGTCAACCTGGGTCCCCAGGTCCCTGATAACCTCTTCTGTGCTTAGTGGATTGCCACCTATATGGTAGCTTGGGGTTACCTTGTTTTTCCTGAAGGGTATGACTATACATTTTTTGGTGTTTAACTTCAGGCCATGGCTCTGGCACCAGCTATCTGTTTCCGTGAGTCCCTTCTGAAGGATATCCGTGTCCGATGCACTTTCCACTATGGCGCCCAGTTTGCAGTCGTCTGCAAACTTTGTCAGCCAAAGTCCTCCCATGTTAGCCTGTACTTTTGAGAAGTATATGCTGAACAATAGGGGGCCAAGGACCGAGCCCTGTGGGACACCACTTGTGACCGGCTTGGAGTCTGACATAGCGCCAGCAACTCTAACCCTGTGGGTTCTGTCCTTAAGCCAGTTTGCAACCCATCTTGTGACATATGGGTTTACATTTAAGCTTGTAAGTTTTTCTACAATACCCGAGTGGGGTATTGTGTCGAAAGCCTTTGCAAGGTCAAGGTAGGCTGTATGGACTGCCTTTCCCTCATCAATGGCCTTGGTGACTGTTTCGAAGAAGTCGACCAAGTTCAAAAGGCATGATCTGCCCTTGACGAAGCCAAACTGGGTCGGGTTCAATGTCTGCAAGTCCCCTATACCTTTGTTTATGAGCTCCATTATGATCCTCTCCATAGCTTTGCAGACTAGACTTGTTAAGCTTATAGGGCGGTAATTACCAGGGTCCGTAGAGGCACCGCCTTTGTGGAGTGGGACCACAGTTGCCGTACGCCACTCCTTGGGCACATATCCTGTGGTAAGGCTGAGATTAAACAGCTGCCTTATGTGCGGGTTTAATTCCTCATTTATCTCGTGTAGCACACAGCCAGGGACACCATCCGGTCCCATTGATGCTGTGTTTTTAGCTTTAGAGAGAGCAGCTTTCACCTGCGCATTTGAGATGTCTGGGAGGCTACACTCCGCTGGGATAGTTATCTCTCCTTTAGGGGGGGAGAGGGGGGTGAAGTTTGCACTGAACCTGTCTGCCAGTATGTTGGCAATGTCTGTGATTTTTGTATCATTTTGGACTAATTCTGAGCATATCTGGGAGTTTCCGCCCAGGTTCCTAACATAGATGAAAAAGGCCTTATGATTGTCCTTTGAATCCATGGCAATTTTTCTCTCAAAATTGGCCTTAATTGATTTTATGAGTGCTCGTATTTTTTTGCTAATAATGATCAGGGGTGACTTCCCTTTTATGGATTTTGTTCTATCATGTAATAGCTTTCTCCTCTTATTGTAAAGTTTGTTAATGGCTGGGGTCCACCAGACTGGACGTTTGCCCTTTGTGGCAAGAGTCTTGGTTTTATTTGGGATTGCCTGATCCATGCAGTCCTGGAGGTGTTCATAGAAGGCATGTGTAAGGGCTTCCGCAGCTTGGGTTGTGGTTTCCACTGGCTCAGGGGCCTTGAAGGATACCACACCAGTCTTGAGTAGTGTGAAGTTTGCTTTAGAGAAGTTCTTCACTGTGGTCTTTTTTGTTTGGGGTGGGGGCGGGATGTGGATTTCCAGTGAGATTAGTTTATGATCAGATCTCACCAATGAGGGATATACTTCTGGTGTGGAGCATTTTGTCACCATGTTTGTGATAATGAGATCTAGTATATTTTCTCCTCTCGTGGGAACAGTGACTAGCTGTTCCATGGCATTTGAATTTATGAACTCCAGGAACCGTTGGGCTAGAAAGTTAGGGCTTAAGTAATGTTCCCAGTCTATATTAGGGTAGTTGAAGTCACCCAATATGATGGTGTTTGGAGATACATTTATACCCTCCAGTGTCTTCAGGAAGGCTGTGTGGGGTTCCTGAGTTTGAGAGAGTGGCCTGTAGCATGCTACAATTTGTAGAGCAGTTTTGCCTATGGTTAGTTGCACCTGGATGGTTTCCGAAGCTTCGTGTGTTGCCACCAACCTGGAGGTGTGGGTATCCTTTATGAATATGGATACACCCCCTCCTTTTGTGGTGTGGTCCGGGTTTTGGGGCCGGAACGCATGATATGAGGTAAAACCTAATAGTGCCGGGGTGCTCTCAGGAGCCTTGAACCAGGTTTCAGTTACAGCACAGTCATCGATGTTCTCCATACTGAGAAGGGCCTCGAGTGCGTGCAGTTTGAGATTTAGACTTCTGGCATTGAGCAGCATTACCCTCAGTTTCTTCCCATTTTTGTTTTCTAGGGTGGTAGGTTTAGAATTTGAGCCTTGCCTAAAAAAGGCACTATGGGGGTGGCAAGAGCCTTAGCCAATATCCGGAATCCCAGGGGTGACAGGTGCAAGCTGTCCCTTGCGAAGCAGCATGGCTTGTCAAGCATGTCATCCCAGGCAGATAGACACTGGATCCCCTTTGAATGACACCAGACATTAAGCCAATTGTTAAAGCTGATCATCTTGTCTCTATATTGTGGCATCATTCTTGGTGAAGGAAGGATACTGCTCAGGGTCAGGGTCATACCTGCCTGGGCTACATAATCAGAGAGCTCCTCTATGTCTCTTTTCATGTAGTCCAGGGAGGTACGTCTCAGGTCGTTCACACCAGCATGGACAATGACTGTGTCATATTTGTACTTGCCGTGGAGTGACCCGAGTGCTTGTGTTATGTGACGGATTCTAGCGCCCAATAGGCAGCTTACTGTGACCCTCTCCTTGTTCAGCCTGGTGAGTGGGACGTCAGTGTGTCTGACTATGGAGTCACCTATGACAAGTATGTTTGGTGTTGTATTTGGCCTTAAGGGCTGTGACTGCTTTGCACACTGATTTTGTGGTTTATGTGTTGCTTGTGGGGTGTCTTGAGGTAGCAGTTGTTTGGGTGTCTGCTTTGGAGGCCTCTGCTGTTTAGGTAAATTTTTACTCAGAGCCTCCGAGTACGTCTTTGTGTGTTTATGTGTTTGATTCAGTGGTGTGGTAGCATTATGTGAGGCTGGTTTTGTGGTGTGTGTAGTTGCCTTCTCCTCCTGTCTGGTCTTGCCAGTCCTGAGTTGAGAGAGCTCAGCCTCCAGTTTGGCTAAATAGCTGCATCTCGCAAGTATTTGTGTTATGTGGGAGGAGGAGAGGGTTGTCTGTGTACATGAGGCAGTTATAACATTGCTTCAAGATTCCCAGATTCTCCAGCTGGACCGGAGAGGAGATTGACAACTGACCTTTGGACATGCTAGAATAATATTGGGAATTCCTTAATAATTGAAAACAAGGGCCAGTGGGGAGTGAGGGTGTAGTGCTTTTAATTTTTAGTGCTGACTTATATAATTGCTTTAGTGAGCAAGTGCCAGGTAACTTGAGTGCAATGTGTTACAAGTAACTAAATGCAAAAACGACAAACAGTAACTTTCTTTCAAGTGAAACAAGGAAATAAGTACAGTAAGCAATGCAGATATCACTAGTGATCCACAGAAGCGCTGAGAAGCCGCGTATTAGGTGGAATTAGTATTTAATGTGGCTGCCTGATTTTATTTGTATTCTGTTGAAGTCCTGTGTTTTATCGGACAAAAGCACTTAATAAATTTACTTGTGGTGTGGTCGTTGGCCTCGTTCTATTTATTGTTTTGCGTTTTATTAAAGATGAGAAAGAATGTCAGATGAACAGTGACAGCAGACCATGCAGCACACAGTATAGCCCACAGATATTACTGCATACATCAATTATACTTTGTGTTTTACATGAAACAAAACAGTAACCTAAATGTCATGGTCTATAGTTCTAGACTAGAAGCCACCTCTTTACTTGTACAACCACATGCCGTTCATGAGCCTGACACATGGAGTCCCTTACTATGGCTGTCAGCTGGCCATCATTAGTTATAATGAGACTGGAGCTGAGAGCTGTTCTGGCCCAGTCAAGACAAAGATACTCTGCCCTAAAAATAGCAAAGCATGCAACCAGTGATAGCATTTTCACCTATTGCATCTCTGATAGATTTGTCAATGTTTTCCTTTATATACCACATCTGCAACCAATGTTGAAAAGTGACAGCATGGGTCACTTCACCACCAGACCAGTGCATGATCGTATTATGCAGAATGCAACAGGCAGTAAATATCCTGCACACAGTAGCTAGGTCATACTGAAGGGCACCCCCAAACTCATTGAGACAGCTGAAATGGGTCCTGAGGAGGCCAAAGACCCTGTCAATGACAATACAGGTCTGGAACATGGCTGTGTTATATGTCTCCTATGCAGCTCCACTTGGACTCTTCAGTGGAATCACTAGTTATGGCTCCAGTGGATATCCAGCACCACCTGAAAAAAAAGAGAGACAAAAAAAGGGTGATGGGGAGAAGCAAAAAAGGAAAAAAAATAGTATACAGCAATACACTTTAACATGAATAATTACTTATGTGGGAATCATGTGCACTGCCAGGATGCTGGTGAGAAACATTGGTGATGCATCACACACTACATGGTAATTAATGGAATGGTGGTTCTTCCTATTGTGGTACCATTCCCTCAGTAGACCAGGATAGGCCCTACTAGTGACATGGGTGCAGTCTATCACACTGAGTACCTCAGAAGAAATATTCTAGCTCATAAAAGTCACACATAGTCCTGTCTTGGTCCTGAGGTGACACTAGGAAATAGATGTACCGCTTCACAACTGCCAAGAGTACATGCAGGAACTGCAGCAGTATCACCAAGGCAGAAGCTTGCGAGATCCCCAACTTGTCCCCACTCTGTCTCTGGAAGGCCCTGTAGCAAGTATAGTGAGTACTCTACATACTTTGGTGTCCACAAGAATATGAAGTCCACACATCCTTCGGTGCCCTAATGTGGGTCAAACATGTCCACTAAGACCCTTATAATGTCCCTGTCCACTCTAAACCTATCAAGGATTTTCTGATTATTAAAGTTATAATTAATAATCCTTTGCTTATATTTTTGCCTTCTTGGCTGGTGAGCACCTCAGGGTGCAAGCAGTTCTGGCCCAGTCAAGACAAAGATACTCTACCCTAAAAATAGCAAAGCATGCAACCAGTGATAGCATTTTCACCTATTGCATCTCTGATAGATTTGTCAATGTTTTCCTTTATATACCACATCTGCAACCAATGTTGAAAAGCAGGAAAATCTGTCAAATGGTGAAAAAGATACTTCATTAGCATATGGAAATTTACATCCCTCCTTGTTTCACTCTCATTATTTGCACATTTGCATAAGCACATTTGAGGTCATCATGTATTGGTGTAAATAGCCTCTATGAATTGTGGCTGAACTGCATTCGTTCATGCATGTCTCAGAAAGCCTAAGCACATTTGCATAAATAACTATGAATACCAGCCCTTATTTTAGCTGGATGTTACCTTGGGTTACACAGCTAGGCTTATAAGGGCCCTAGTGGTCGTTAACCTATTATACACCTATGAACCTACAACTGCCACCACTAAATTTTCAAAGCTGGATTTGAGGGGGTGTCATAAAACAACAAAGTGACGAGAAATTGAAGTCAGTTGTTCATGCATTATGTTCTGAAAGAAATCTACTTGCTTGAAGAAGAGGGGTTGCCTAAGGGTTTTAACTGCTTAAAATTGTTGCTCCTTGGATCTTTTGTGAAAATATGCATATTTGTGTTTCACTGTATTGGGTACTTGTCAGAATAAGGCAGTTGGTGACATCCTTTAACAATATTTTCCTGTCCTACCTTCATTGTGCCACTGGAAGTGTATCATTTCAGTAGTGTAAACAAAAAGGGAGTACATTTTGTATGAGCAGTAACTGCCTGCAGCTGTACTTTGCTGCCAGATTAACAGATGCATAGCTTCCTAGTAGGAAAGCTTGACATCCTTCATATTGAGGTTTCTCAACCTTTTGTTTGAATTGTTGGTTTAGGAGGGTATGCATGCATTTAGAGACAGAGAGAGATGGATGTGCATTTGTGTCTGACTGTATCAGGGAACTGTTCAGAACAAGTGAGTCAGTAATGTGCTTTAAAAGGATTTTCCTGCATACATTCACAGTGTGACTGAACTCTTATTATTCTGTGTTGAAAAGCAAGAGGGAACATCAGCTGGAACTGTTTATCTCACAGTACGTTTTCATTTTCAGATGCATGATTATATAACTTTTATGCCTCAACTGGACAAGTGATAGTTGGGCAACGTAAAAGTCACTGTCATTTCTGTTACAAGTTATTAGAGGGGGTGTTTATTTCATTTTCTGTGAATGCAGCTGTTTAATGAAACTAGCTTATACATTATTATTTTTTCTGTTATTTTGGAAATTATTTGCAGGGACTTGGGTGCTGCTTATCTTCATGTGGTCCTTGAATCATTTTAGTTTGCAACTCCTGGTAACAGTATCAAATGTCTGTGATTCAGATTATATTGTTACATGTTATCTTTCTGTACAACAGAAGGCCTTGGTTGGAGATCATGAGCAGCAACAGCATCTTGTAACTAAGACTTACATTCAATATTGTGATCCAAAATTTGCCCCCCCCCCCCTCTCCTTCCTTCAAAACTAAACGATGTTGGCTATGTGGTAAAACTATTTTTGTTTCAGCTCTTCTGTGTAATGCTTGTTGTCTTCATTCATGGACTAAGCCTTCTCATCATCAGTTGTGCTAGTGAAAGTCCCATGACTTGTAAATATCTCCCTATGTATTATAAAAGAGGCAGGTAGCAGTCTTCCTGATCAGCATTTGTGTTTTAACGTATTAACATCTATCAGCAGTCAGATAATTGCAACATTCCTGACTGCTATCAGGCAGGATTGCAATTGCACACAGTTGTGAGTCACACAAAAAAATTAAATGTGAGAATAATCTTTTCAGCTGAAAAAGAAAAAAAAAAAATATATATATATATATATATATATATATATATATATATATATATATATATTGCATTTCTTGTTCAGTTGAAGTAATAAACTTAACTATGGCACTGAATACCACAAGTTTAATGTTGACATTAATTTACAGTAAGACCAAACCACTGTCTGTTGTCTGCTTTTCCAGTGCTATTGGCCTGAATGGGATAAGGTATCTTACTCATTTAATGCTGCAGGCCATATCAAGACAACAGTACTACCCCTGCTGTAGGCATTAAAGAATTAAAATATGTCTGAATGTTTGGATGTTTTTTTTTCATTACTTAAACTGGACGTTATGTTTTCAGAGTCCCTTTCTTTTGCAGAAGACTTTAATTCCTGGTAAACAAATTGTTGATCATAGCCAGATACAAGGGCTTTAAGAATACCAAGTCTGGTAAAGATTGATTTGCATATGCTAACTGTTGATGGTGCTGAAGTAAAGTTTGGCCAAACAACCTGATATTTTGAGTAGTGGTCATTGTCAGTACACAGGAAGGAGGCAAGATTGCTATATTGAAATAAAGCAACATCTAATTTCAACCATGGTAGTAAAGAAATTTCATGTGAAACTAATTACTCCGGTCATTATTCATTCCTGAAACTGGAACACTGTCTCAGCCTTGTAACATTTATTCAGTTTGAATGGACTTTTACTAAGCCACTATGTTATTTCTCTAGCTCTTCCTTTCTTTCCATTATGGCATTCCCCGATGACATTCTGGTAGTGTTACTAATATTAGATTTGCAGGTGAGTGAATATAATCACAATGTCATGTCTGAGCATAAATCTGTAAATAAATGACAGTTCATCGCTGAATGGGAAAATATGGTATAAGAATGCAATTGCTTCATGCCATCTGGCCTTTCTGTTATAAAGGCATTCTGTAGACACTGCAGCTGTAGGTCATATGTAGTAGCAACTTTCAATTTTTGTAGTTTTGCAGCAGTTACGTTGCCACCCATAACGTAACACTTCTAAGACCACTTCATACAGATCATCTTTGCATTCTGTGAAGCAGGCTGTATTAAGGGTATCTGCAGTATATACATAAACATTTGAAAATAATATTTTCATAATGCCAATAACATTCTTTGCAGATGCGAAGGGGCATGGTGTGAGGATTTCTGGAATATAGACTGAAGCTACTTATTGCTGATTCTACAGCAATGTGCCTTCGATATAAACACACTCACATAACTGTCAATGTGTTGGCTGTATTAGCAATTGACCTATCTTCTTGTGATTGCTTTGCTGCTAACCTTTGTTGACTGTCATCAACTTATAAGGATGTACATAACATTACATGATAGTAATTCAATGTCCTTTTAGTGGTTACCAAATGTTTTGGTATTTCAAAGCTTTTCCCTTGATATGCTGACCAACACCATACTATATCATGACCTAGCACCTTTCTTAGTGACACACTTGCATAGTTATTTCTGACAAGTGTGGAATGAACTTTGGCACATGTTGCATCACTCCCAAAAATTTATATCACCAAAGATTTCAGCAAATCATGTCATTCAAAATTTGGTTAAAAATGAACATTTGAAGAGGTGAAAAATTCAACAGAAACAGATTACAGACTTTGTAATATGGTAGAAGAGAAATATAATGATAGGCAGGCAGTGGTAAACAATTTCAGTTATTTGATGTTAATCAACCATTAAGAAAGTTATTGGGCATAATTGGAAGATCTTTAATGGTTTTCAACAAATAATTTAATAACCACATTCAAGAGACAGAAAAAAGTATGTTTAAGTGCTTTAATTGCAATTACTGCAGATATATAAAGAAAGATACAGAACAATTCTGCATTAGAGGGACTCTGAACATTCAGTATGCCTTTATGTGAATATAGATTTTTAAGGCTACCTTTTGGGATCCTATCATTATCTCATGTTCACCAGTATGTCAGAATGAGGGGCTAGAAGATGTTAACATTACTGTTCACACTCTTCTGGACTGAAATGTTAAAAGGCAGGAAGATGACAAATGACCAATCAAGCTGCTAGACAGAACAAGGTTTGAAGCTCAGCAAACCGAAGTATTAATTAGGCGTCACTTGACTGAAATACATAGGTCATTTAGTAACAGAAAGTATCTATAAAAAGATGATGCAGTTTACGCACTATAAACATGTAGAAACTGACCTGTAAATCTGGTTTGTATCAAGCACTGAAAAGTATCTAGCAGTGAGTATACCAATAACCATTACTCAATAGTTTACAAAGGAAAATGAATTCTCTCTTGATCCAACTGCTGGTATCTTGTATATCCCTACAAATTCTGTCCTTTTCTTTTCTGATCAGTTGCCATACCATTGACTCATTTCTTAGGCTCTATCTCATACTATTACTTCCAGTGACTCCATACACTTTCATTCTTGCCCTGTTTTATCTCTAAGCCCTGCAAGTACTCTGTCTAGACCATGAACCATATGAACTGCTTCTGGGAACAACTTCATCTGTTATTATCAGTCTAGGCATCTTAAGCCTTCAAATACATCAGCATTTTTTGTCAAAATAGCACTGCCGTTCTTTGCATTTGCAATGAAGCACTGATTAGAGACACATTTTCCCCTGCATAATTTGTCCACAGTGGATTGTAACAACTTGTCTGCCTGTATAGTTCTTTACTGTGTAAAAATCAATGCTGATAATATTTCTCATTCAGACATAAAACATATGCTCATTACCAGTCAGTAGACAAGCACACTCTCTCTCTCTCCATATATATATATATATATATATATAATCTATTTATGTGGCTTGGTCAGATTCAAAACTTGTGCCTTAGCTACCAGAAACAAGAGCCTTAGTTTTCCACAACAACTGCCAGGCCTCCGTTAGCTTTTTTTTTTTCCTTTGGTAAATCATTGAGAATTAGTCAGTCAATATCAGTTATTACAGTTTCATAGTTTTTGTGGTTCACAAATTACATGCTTATGCAAAACCTGTTGTTCTGTTAACCTTTTAAGTGATTTAGAGCAGTCTGCTCTTATCTGTCTCACGTTTTGCAGAGCATCGCTGGCTTTGCCTCATATTTATGTCCTGTCCTTGAGCAAGTTATTAAACCAGATGGCACTGTAGGGTAACTGCAAATTTTGACTAGGATCCTCAATGGTCCCCTCAGTTGTAATCCTAGTAAGCACCTGTCACTCTTCAACTCTGGACACAATAGAAGAGTCTTTGTGGGTTCTGTTCAAGCAGTTTTATTATATACAAACACATCACGATAGAAGTTTACTGACTTTAACTTAAGTAACTTACATACAAACTAACTACTGCAATCATACATGCTCACTCTCTGGCTGCATTCTCAAAATGGCACTGGGAATAGCACTTGCCTGGTATTGATATGTGCATGCTCAGTCTTTGATATTCTTCTTAAAGACACAGCACATATACTCTAATCTACATCCTCCCTCTTTGAGAAATAGATCATGCAATGTTATGAATCTATTTGCCATGCAGATAATACAAGTAGTTCTTTGTCATGCATTTATACAAGACTAGGTATGTATATATATACAGGTAAGTCCAAGTTACTGCGTATTTCACACTAGGCCTGGATATTCGTCCTTATCATGTGACATAAAAATGGGAATTGGGTTTAGCAACCTGAGCTATCTCTACAGAATGTTCAAACTTGGAAGTATTTGGAACATCTTTAGAAATAGAATTAGAGGTTGAAACATACTCCGGGATGGGAACAACATTTGGTTCACTCTGAGATCTAGGGTCTGTATCACAGGACCAAGGCTGCAATGATGGTGCAGGAAGAGGATACCTGCAATTTCTCCTGTTCTGCACACCCTCAGATTCTACAAGGTATGATCTCAGCTCAGCACATATACCTCTAACTTGACCAATCTGGTCGAAACCTTTCACTGTTTGTATTCTCATTGTCTCTCCTTCCCTCACTGGAAGAAGAAATCTGCTCGATTTATCATAACTGGACTTCTGGATAGAACGCTTCTTGAATAATTGAGCCTTGATGGTTCTGTTGTTCTGAACTTCAGACCTCAATAAACTGGAACTAATAGGTAGCATCATTCTGATTTGCCTGGATAGAAGTCTTTGAACAGGTGAGCCAAGAATATTGTCATGGGGTATGCTTCTGAGATTAAGTAAATTCAAAATGACATTGGTATTGTCACGCTTTGATCTTTCAAATAATTGCTTTCCACTCTGCACTGCACACTCTGCCAGCTTATTTGACTGTGGATATTCAACTGCTAGAAACATGTACAAAGTCCCATTCTATTACAAATTTCTGAAAAAAATGCCTAGTAAATTGAGTATCATTGTCAGAAATAACTTTGTGTGACCAACATGGACTGAGAAATGATGTTTCAACTTAGTAATAACAGCACTGGATGTTAGATTAGGTAGTAAGTCAATCTCAAACCAATTCAAATAAGAGTCTACCAATACTAAGCAATGTTGATAGTCTCATGCCAAGATATTTGTGGCTACTGTTGACCAAAGTAGTTCAGGAACATGACATAGCTGAAGTGGTTCTCTTTGTAAATGCGGTCTAGTACTATTGCATACTGAACAAGAAGAAAGTATGAATGTCTTTCAGTAATGCAGGCCAAAATACTAATTCTCTTGCTCTTCTCTTAGTGGATGTGAAACCTGGGTGACCACAATGCAAAATCTGGATATATTCTTGTTGTAAGGAAGCAAAAACAAAAATTTTAGGAGCTTTGAAAATAATGCTATTTTCCATCACCATTTCATCACTATAAGGAAAATAGGTTTGCACTTCCGGTGGTATGCTAGATTGCTTTGACAGCCATCCAACATTAATGCAGTGACTGAGCTCTTGCAAAATCGGGTCACTCTTTGTGTGATCTCTTAACTCATCAAGCCTAGTAGTAGAAAAATTACGCACAGCCATCATGTCAAAGTCAAAATTCTCTGTGTCAAGCTGTTACGTCTTATTTATGGATTATCTGGCTAAGGTATCAGCCAGATAGAGTAGTTTGCCTTTCTTACAGACCATTTTGAAGTTGTACTTTTGCAATTTGAACATCATTTTTTGTAATCTCGCTGGAGCTGTATGCATAGGCTTTTTTAGAATACTGACTAGAGATTGGTGGTCAGTTTCAATCTTAATAGCGTGACTATAAATATAATCATGAAACTTGGAAGATGCAAATAATATCAGCAAAAGTTCTTTCTCAATCTAAGCATACTGCATTTCATTTTGGGTAAGTGTTCTAGATGCATAGGCTACCGGTCTGCTCTCTTGAAGTATAACTGCACCTAAACCAAATTTTGAAGTATCACAGGAAAGAGTGACTGGTTTATTCATATCATAGTATATTAATGTAGGTGGAGTGGCAATTTTCTGCTTAAGGTCTTCAAATGCCTTCTGATGCTATTCTAACCATGATCATGCAATATTTTTGCACATCAGCTCTTTCAAAGGTTCTGTCAACTCACTGAAGTCTGGTATAAACTTGCCTAAATAGTTGACCAAGCCTAGAAAATTCTGTAGAGCTTGAATATTGTCTGGTGCTGACATCTCAAGAATAGCTGCTTGCTTGGTCAGGTCTGGTCTCAAGTCAGTACTGGTAAATAAATGACCTACATATGTAACTTCTGGTAGTCTGAATTTGTTCTTCAGATGATTGAGCTTCAAGTTTACTTCATGTGCTCCATCTAGAACTCTCTTTAGGTTTCTGTCATGCTCTGCTTCACCAGTGCCTCCAACCAATAAATCATCTATTATGGCACAAGGATAACCCAAAACATTTGCTCCATCGCACACTGGAAGTCTTCACTTGCAGAATTTATTCCAAATGGCATCCTTAGGAATCTATATCTGCCAAACAGGTTACCAAACGTGGTTAGTAATGAGGATTTGTGATCAAGCATCACTTGCCAAAATGAACGTTTTGTATCCAAGGCAGAAAAAAACAGTGGCATTCGGTATTAGGCCTGTGACTTCTTCGACTGTGCACATTGGATGATATGGTCTCTTCAATGCCTTCTACAAATCTCTTGGGTCAATACATATTCTGATTTCTTCTAAACCTTTCTTGTGAGCTGTTGCCATAGACAACACCCATTCAGTTGGTTCTGTAACTGGACAAATTACACCTTGCTGTACCATTTTATCCAACTAAGCCTTAACTTTATCCTGCATAGCTATTGGAACTCTTCTTGTTGGTCTGACCACTGGAGTGAACTCTGGGGCTAACTTCATGGAATACACAACTGGAGGTTTGCCGAACTTGTAATCGAAAACATCAGCATACTCTGAGAAAATGGCTTCAGAAAAATTGGAACCTGGAGATGCACTTATGTGATTAACTTCTTTGGTAAAAGAAAGCCCATTCATTCTCAAACTGTCTTTGAGACCTAATAAAGGCTGTACTGGTCTTCAGACTACATAGAATAATAAGTTGCAACAGTTGTTGGCCAAATAACATGAAAGCATCACTGAGCCTTCGGTTTGAATTTCTTCACCTCCATAAGCAACAAGTTTCACACTACTGGACACATTAAGTTGTTCATTAGTTTTCACTTTAGCAAATGTGTCTGCTAATATAACATTACACTTTGAACCAGTGTCTCCTTTAAGCTCTGTGGATTTACCATTGATCTGAACTGTACAAAATCCTTCACTTTTTGCCAATAAATTCACTGCACCAACTGTCTCACCAATTACTGATACACCATCTACATAAAAAGTTGACTGCTGCGGCTCTACTTGATCAACTTGCTTTTTTGTGTGACCTTTCTTTGCAACTGTGTGAGGTTTACATGATTTGCAAAACTTATGAAAATGGTTCCATTTTTTACATTTGTGACATTGCTGACCAAATCCTAAGCATTTCTCTCTTTTAGACTCATGATTTGAACCACAGTTGTGACAGTTAACAATAAAGCTGGACTAGGGTTTTGCTGATTCATGCTTGTACTGCAATGAGCACTTTGTCAATTCACCCTTGTACTGTACAGAGCATGCTTCTTTCTTAGAACTTTCTGGAAAACTATGTGGTTTCCCTGGTGAGCCAGCAGGTGCTGTGGGTGCCATGTGCTTAGGCCTACTTCTGTTTGCCACGTGTTGCATGCTATCTACATTTGCTCTGGAACC
The DNA here is from genome assembly GCF_019279795.1 of Protopterus annectens. Classification (NCBI taxonomy): domain Eukaryota; kingdom Metazoa; phylum Chordata; order Ceratodontiformes; family Protopteridae; genus Protopterus; species Protopterus annectens. The sequence continues at coordinate 38,489,500 of NC_056729.1, read as the reverse complement.
TGCTGAAACCATGCTCGTCACTTTCAAGAATACTTGTGTGTTTTTCTGTCAATTCATGGATTTGACAAATCTCAGTGGCTTTACTCAATGTTAAATCACTGTCACAAAGCAAAATCTTTCTTACAGCAGCACTATTAATACCACACACGCGCCTGTCTTTTATTAGCTCCTCTTTTAAGTCACCAAACCGACACATTTTGGCTTTGTTTTTCAGGTCAATTTTATAAGCTGCAAAACTTTCCCCTGGTTCCTGATCTCTCATGTAAAACAAACACCTCAATAATGTAATATTTGTCTGGGGGTTACACATTTCTCTGAACTTGTGCTTCAAACACTCGGGATCTTCCCATGATTCAGCTTGTACGACAATATGATGATTTTTCTCCTTCTCCCTCATATACTGCTGGTGCATACGCAAATGAATGCTTTCTTTCTATGGCCTCTGACCCAGCCAAGTTTAGCAAAATGAATATCATGGTGCATGCATCTTTATCTGGGTAAGCTTGTATAAAAATATTGTACTCTTACTCAAATATTCTCCAATTCTCTGCAATGTTCTGATCAAATACAAGTGGTAAGGCCTTTCAAAATCTGTCTGCCATATTAACACATACCAGTGAAGGGTTTTGCAAATAAGCATGAACACATACACATATGCCAGAAATTTATACCAGTATTTGTAACTTTGCCCAATAGCACAACAAGCCTCTGTGTAACTGAACTTTGCAAAATAAGTCTCTTGGGCACTGTAATACCCTTGAAATTACTGTATTGTAAGAAATCACCTCTTATCAGTGTAAGAAACATATCAAATAACTGCATAATGTGAATAAACTGGGCAAGAGAAGCTCAGAATCAATAACATTTCAAAGTATTTGCACTTTGCGAATAAACTTTACACAACACAGCGAAATTTCCCCAAAATGGCGGTATCTTGCCAGGCAATTCTTCACAGTGCAAGAAACACTATGTAATGGCGACACTTTGCAAATAGACATACCCAACACAAGAAATTTTCGAAATGACTGTACTTCACAAAATAGTTGCACTTTGCTCACAAATAAACTCTTTGGAATACATACACAGTAATAAGCACACACTGTAAGCACTTTTACACACTTTGAGATACTTTGAATAACTCTAGTTATGCCCTTGATTCAATGCAGAGCCGTAGTTATACCAAAACACAGCACTTTGCCATAAAACATGCAGTTGCGTTGCTTTATTTACACTTAATGTGCCCTTTTTGCCCTTATTATATTCGTTTTGCTCGTTTACTATCTTTTCATGCCCATTGTACTTTTCTTGTCCTCGTTTTACTCTAAATATGCCCATTTTGCCTTAAACATGCTTGCTTTTCCTTTAAACATACTTGATTTGCTTTTCTGATAATCATTTTGTCAAATATCTTAATTTTAAACATTTCCCTTAGCTAATAAACCTTTCATGCCTCCCGCCTGTTTAATAATGTGGATTGTGCCCTTGTAATGCTTTGTTTTATCTTTTTTATAAAATAAGCAGTTTGTGCAAATTCTCATTACCTTTGATTCTTTTCTTGATCTTTTTCATGCTTGTTTCTCTTAGTTTACCTTCACTGTCATCTCTGCACCTCATGGCTCCGAATATTATTCTCTGCAATTCCGGTTCTGACACCATGTCGCTCTCCTACTTTGGACACAATAGAAGAGTCTTTGTGGATTCTGTTCAAGCAGCTTTATTTTATACAAACACATCACAATAGAAGTTTACTGACTTTAACTTAAGTAACTTACATACAAACTAACTACTGCAATCATACATGCTCACTCTCTGGCTGCATTCTCAAAATGGCACTGGGAATAGCACGTGCATGGTATTTATATGTGCATGCTCAGTTCTTGATATGCTTCTTAAAGACACATTACATACATTCTGATCTACAGTACCTATGAACTAGAGTAGTTATGGTGTAAAAGAAGGAAATTTATTGTCGGAAACAGAAGCATTATCATATGATACATATTCTTAGAATGAGATCCTTGGTTTCCTTGCTCTGTTGAACATTGATGGTGTATTTAATTAGCTATGAATAAGTTGTATAGCATAAAGTCTATGAGTTTAATGTTATTATTTTAACTATGAATGCATTTTAATTAAGCTTGGTTTTATAGGCACACAGGTGTGAAATGCACTGTGTTTGGGTTACAACAGCTTATCTAGCACTTAGTGCAGATGAGTAAGGATATGAGTTGTTAAATTGTTGCTTTGTGTAGTACATTGTTTGATTCCCTCAACTTTCATTTGTGCCCTATGGGACTCAGGTAGATACAGTCAACAAATTAGTTATAACTGCTATTGGAGGTAGAGGGCTATCTGTGGATGGAATCACCTTATGCTCTAATCAACTGGTCACTTGTAAAAAGTTGTTAATCTATCTTTGAAGGACTATTGTATATGTTTGTGTGAATTATCTTATTATCTTATTTTTTGTTTTTGACCAGGTTAGTCACACTTAAGTTGGAATACTTTGCCTACTGTGTGTCTGTCTGAAATAAAATTGAGAAATGTGACTTTGATTATTATTATTGTTACTAATTTTTTGTCACAAACATGTGAGAAGGATGCCATCAAAAATGTAACTATAATAACTGGGTTTGGGGAATGTCCATGGATAAAAATGAGTGAGCTGTTAGAGTTAAAACAATCATTAGTCTATCCGTGCAGGACTAGTGTTCATTTTGGTAAATCAGATTGGAATATTGTGATGTGTACAATAACTATTTTACACAGATAAGGACAGATTATAGTGACAGCTGTTTAAGTTATCTTTAATGGCTAAAATATTATGAAATTAATATTTGTGTCATTATTGGTTCATATATTTTGTTTCACTGCTTACTGTAAAAGAAATGTTCAAAACTACAATTTTAAAACACACTCTAGCAAATGCTGCTGTATTAAATAACAAATATAATGTATATTGATCAGGAAGGTGAATCAAAGAATACATGTGTTTATACAGGGTCCTAAATATGTGTGTGTGGGGGAGCATGGTTTGAAAACAGCCCAGGGCCTAAAGTACAGTTAATCTAGCACTGGCAAGAGGCATTTTCAATGAATGTGGGTTTCTATGTATTTTCAATCAATGTGAGTTAAAAGGGAAAAGAAATTTATTGTTGCTCATGCTAAGTCTATTTTCAGTGTGAGACTGTTTTGTTTAGCAAACAACCATTACTGTTTGTGCTACAAAATTTGATCTGAAAGTTTTAAATTAAATCCAAATCTCTGCAACCATTGTGAAAATAAAGAAGAAAACAGCATGTACAGGGATAAGAGTTGAATAGTGCTTATGGTAACAGAGGGGCAAGTGATGGGAAAGTGGTATGGCTGGAGGGGGCAACTCTAGTCCATTACCATGTCTAGGGCCCCATTTGATTGTGATCCAGCTCTGGTCACTATTAGGGAAGCTGTTAGGCTATTAATAATAAAATGCTATCATAGCCATGATGCCAGCAAGGACATAAGAAACAAACAATGTCTGTGTTTATGATGGTTCCCCAGATAGGTCTAGCAGTGAATTAAGGACGCCTCCATTCCCTGCTGGGGAACAGAAGATCCAGTGGGGACATCTAATGGCTGACAAGCAGAGAGGATAACATTATCTAATTAAAAATGTAGTGTGAGGGGTTGCTGTAAGCAGTGGGTGTTAGAAAAACAATGGCACTAATCACATTTGTGTAAGAAACACACAGCAAGAAATAGAACTATATATTTGAGGTACACAATATTAATATCACTCTTATTCTAATATTGTAACTACCATTTCAAGAACAGGATGTTGTATATTATAGGTTCATAGGTTCATAGGTTCATACTAGGCTATCTACCCTAGGGCCATTTATAAGCCTAGCCAGAGTGTGTTTGGCTTTCGCCACCCATTTTAAATTAATTTTGCTATGTCCCTTTTTGAGGTTAGTATACTGTGCCTCTGTCTAATAGTGACACAGAAGTGATACCCGGGGTAAACCTATGATCTCCCATCCACTCATCAAGATTCCTCTTGAAGAGAGTCAATGAGGGACTCTGCCCAACCTGGACTGGGATTTTATTCCAGAGTGAAGGGAGCCTCTGGGTTATGAATCTGTCCCTCCAGCATGTCCTATTTATTTCAGTGCTGAGGTTCAAGTCTCCCGAGCATGTAGCTAGATAGGATTTAGATTTTCTGAGGTGCAGCATGTTCATTAATTCCGGGTTGGACATGGCTTTATACATCAGGCACAGATCGCCTCTGAGCAGGTGGTATGCCGCTGAGTAGAGCTGGAGTTTCTTTAACCGGGCAGCATATGGCATCTGTTTGAGCCCTTTGATCCTCTTGGTGAGGTACTTTTGGGGTCTTTCCAGTTGCTGCAGGTGTCTGGTAAGGTATATCCCAAAAGGGGCATTGTACTCAATTATGGGCCTGATGAGGGATGAGTAAAGAGGCACGATGACCTCCTCTGATCTAGATGTGAATCCCTTCATGATTAGGTGGGCTATATAAAATGTTCTTCTAACCACTTTGGCCACGTGGTTGTCAAATGAGAGATTGCTATCAACTTCTTCTGTACTTAATGGATTACCACCTATGTGGTAATTTGTGGTCACTTTGTTTTTGCCAAAGGGGATGACTATACACTTTTTGGAGTTTAGCTTGAGGCCATGGCTCTGGCACCAGTTGTCTGTTTCTATGAGGCCCTTTTGGAGGATGCTTGTGTAGGCTGGAGAGTTGATTATAGCGCCCAGTTTGCAGTCATCTGCGAACTTGGTCAGCCACAGTCCTTCCGTGTCAGCCGAGAGGTCCCAGGACTGAGCCTTGTGGGATGCCACTTGTAACTGGTTTGGAGTCTGACATGGCTCCAGCAATTCTAACCATGTGGGTTCTGTCCTTGAGCCAGTTTGCAACCTATCTAGTGACATAGGGGTTTATATTTAAGCTGGTGAGCTTATCTATAATGCCCGAGTGGGGTATTGTATCGAAGGCTTTTGCGAGGTCCAGGTAGGCTGTGTGGACCATCTTCCCCTCGTCAATGGCCTTGGTGACTGTTTCAAAGAAATTGACCAGGTTTAAGAGGCAGGATCTGCCCTTAACAACGCCGAACTGGGTAGGATCCAGTGTCTGTAGGTCCCCAATATCTTTATTTATGAGGTCCATGATGATCCTTTCCATAGCTTTGCAGACCAAGCTAGTCAGGCGTATGGGGTGATAGTTTCCAGGATCCGTTGAGGCACCAGCTTTGTGGAGAGGGACCATTGTTGCTGTACACCACTCTTTGGGTACATATCCTGTAGTAAGGCTGAGATTGAACAGTAGTTTTATGTTTGGGTTTAGCTCTTCTTGGAGTTCATGTAGGACGCAGCCCGGGACACTGTCTGGTCCTATTGACGCTGTGTTTTTTGCTTTGGAGAGGGCGGCACTTACCTGAGCATCTGAGATATCAGGGGGGCAGCACTCTGCTGGGATAGATATTTGCCCTTTTGGTGGGGGGGGGGAGTTTGCACTGAACCTGTCAGCTAGGATGTTGGCAATGTCTGTGGGTTCGGTGTATTTTTTGTCATTTTGGACTAATTCTGAGCATATCTGGGAATTCCCACCCAGGTTCCTAACATAACTAAAAAAAGCCTTGTGATTATCCTTAGTGTCCTGTGCAATTTTTCTCTTGAAGCTGGCCTTAGACGATTTTATGAGTGCCCGTAGTTTTTTGCTAATACTGATCAGAGATGCCTTCCCTTTTTGGGATTTTGCTCTATCATTTAGTAGCTTCGTCCTTCTATTGTATAGTTTGTTTATGGCTGGGGTCCACCAGACAGGACGTCTGCCTTTGGAGGATAGGGTCTTGGTTTTATTTGGGATTGCATGATCCATGCATTCCTGAAGGTGTTCATAGAATGCATTTATAAAGGATTCTGCGGTCTGGGCCGTATTTTCCACAGGCCCGGGGGCTTTGAAGGATTCCACCTCGGTTTTGAGGAGTGTGAAATTTGCTTTAGAGAAGTTTTTCACTGTGGTTTTCTGGGCAGGGGTGGGGTCGGGATGTGAATATCCAGTGAGATTAGTTTATGGTCTGATCTTACCAGTGAGGGATACACTTCTGGTCTGGAGCATAGAGTCCCCATGTTGGTAATGATCAGGTCCAGTATGTTTTCCCCTCTTGTGGGAGTGGTAACAAGTTGTTCCATAGCATTTGAGTTTATCAATTCTAGGAACCTTTGGGCTAGGGTGTTGGAGCTAGAGTAATGCTCCCAGTCTATGTTTGGGTAGTTGAAGTCACCCAATATAATGGTATTTGGAGAGACCTTCATATTTTCCAGTGTTCTCAGGAAGGCCGAGTGGGGTTCCTGGGTTTGGGAGGGTGGTCTGTAGCAGGCTATAAACTGGAAGGTAGTTTTACCCACTGTTAGTTGCACATGGATAGTCTCTGATGCTTCGTGCTTTACCACCAACCTGGAGGTGTGGGTATTTTTGACGAATATTGATACTCCCCCCTCCTTTTGTGGTTTGATCCAAGTTTTGGGGCTGAACATCATGGTATGAGGTATAACCTGGTAGTGCTGGGGTGCTCTCGAGAGCCTTGAACCAGGTTTCTGTTACTGCACAGATATCGATGTTCTCCATGCTAAGGAGAGTTTCGAGTGCGTGCATCTTGAGGTTTAGACTTCTGGCATTGAGTAGCATTACTCTTAGTTTCTTATCCCTTGTGATACCTATGGAGGTTGGTTTATCTTTTGAGCCTTGCCTAAAAAAGGCACTATGGGGGTAGCAAGAGCCTTTGCCAATATCCAAAAGCCCAGGGGTGACAGGTACAAGCCATCCCTAGTGAAGCATCGTGGCTTGTCGAGCATGTCATCCCAGGCTGACAGGCATTGGATCCCCTTTGAATGACACCAATACTTAAGCCAATTGTTGAAATTGATCATCTTGTCTTCATATTGTGGCATCATTCTTGGTGAGGGTAAGATGCTACTCAAGGTCAGATTAGGAAGCAACTTAGCATCTGCAAGCTGACAGGATAGGGTATGTAGGCATCCACAGTGAAAACATCACTGTGGGATATAAAGAGCTTGAGATTTTGAATGCTTTTTGCAGAAAGTGTAACGTATTTTCCCAAGCTAACGGGTTACTTTTTTTCTTATTTTTTATATCTCTTATATGTTCCTGCAATCTAGTCTTAACAGCCCTCTTGTATTCACCTATATAGAAAAGATTGTAGGAACAACTTAGGGTGTTAACCACACCTTCTGTGTAGCAGAATTTACTATGTGGATAAAAAGGAATGCCATTAATGAATGCAAAATCATTTTTAACATAACTACACACACAGCAATTTCTACAACTATAAGTGCCCTTCAGCTGTATTTCATATATACAAGATGTGTGGTTAGTTTGCAGTCTATAGTCCCAGAAGGCACTTGTTTTGCTGAGGTGCTAGAGTTCAAATAATATCGGTTCTGGCTAATTTTGTTGTTTTATATTCAGTACAATTGTGTTTTATTGTTGTGCTTATAGCCTTAGAATAGTTCCTGAATACTCCAGGTTTAGCTGGGGGTCCAGGTTTGATTTTTACTTCAAAGGAGACCATTTTGTGGTCTGCTCTTACCAGCGAAGGCATTACAGGAGAGGGTGTGGAGCAGTCTCCCATATTAGTGAGGACCAGAACCAGTATGGTTGCACCCCTGGCTGGTGTATTGACTATCTGATGTCCTCCTGATAAGATGGATCTTAAGCATGGCTTAAAAATAGGACATGGCAAGTATCATACAGCAACTGGACAGGCGAAATCCTTGGTTACAGTCAGGGTGTCCCACAGGGCTCTGTCCTAGGCCCTTACTTGTTTAGATTATATCTTTCAGACCTAACATTTTCATGTGAGGTGTTCTACAGTCTTTATGCAGATGACCTGAAATTGGGTAAACTAATTACATGTCATAGATAAGGCATGCCTGCAAAATAACTTGACTAAATTAACCATTTGGGCACAGGAGAATAATATGCTGATAAATACATCAAAAACTAAGCATATGAGATTTGATAGGCATAAATTGAAAGGTGAATATTTAATACAGCACACTGTGATTGAAACTGTAGACTCATTTAAGGACATGGGTATATGGGTAGATTTAGCTATGAGTTTTTCTAATCATATCAACCAATTGGTTAATGACAGTTATAGAACTATAGGCTGTATAAAAAGATTTATAAAGTCTAGGAAATCAAAAATAATGAAGTCATTGTTTGTTAGTTACATTAGACCCAAACTTGAGTATGAAATAACAACATGGAAACCCTATAAGAAAACAAGCATGAGTAAACTGGAAAGAGTATAATGGAAATATACCAGGGGTATCCATGGATGTGAAAATGTATGTTATTATGAATGACTAAAATATCTGAACTTGTACAGTGTCTCTTACATATACCTTAGAGGTGATCATATTCAGGTATATAGGACATTTAGTGACAACTACGTCTGGGAATGCTTGAGGTTAAGAAAACGTACTAGAGAATTATCAGACAACCTATGTAGAAGATTCTATAGGAATGAGAAGTGTACTAACTGGTTCTCTGACAAAGTAGCTGATGCATGGAACAGACTACCAAATTACATTAAAGCAAGTACTAGTTTAGATATTTTTAAGAACAGTCTGGATACTTAGTATGGGAACAAGTGTTTTGGTATATTGGCAAGCTAGAAGGGCATTAATGCCCATGCTTGAAATATTTGTTTGTATGCATGTATCTGGTCCAGGGAGATTTTGTTTACAAAAGCCAGGGATCTCTGTGCATGTACGTTTGGTGTCATATAGGACTCCCAGTTAATAGTGGCATAATTGAAGTAACCCATGAATATGGTTTTGGGTTGGATGGTTAGTGTTTCTAATAAGTTTAAATACATGGTGTGGGTTTCCTGTGTCATAGAAGGGGACCTATAGCTTGCAAGGATGTGGTACTGGATTTTACCTATGGAGATTTGAACATGGGGCAGCTCAAGTGGATTCACTTTATAATCTTGAAATACTGAAAGGTCGAATTTCAGTATCTCGAGACCATAAAGTCGAATCTTGAAAATAGCAAAAATGCATAATCGCAAATCCGACTAAGTCGAGTTCGTGGTTATGGCTTTATGTTACATGATGTGGAGTGTATTGTGTGGATGGTGTCTGGTGTATTGTGTTGATTTAGTTGCAATTTAAGGTAAGTGAGTCTTTTGTAAGGGTTTTGGGTAGGTGTTTGAGTGTATGTGAGTGTGTTTGTAAGTTGTACGTGTGGTTAGGATAGGCAGGTAAATGAATGAGTGTTTAAGTGTTGGATGTGGTGGTGTTTAATAATGTGTGTGTGTGTGTGTGTGTGTGTGTGTGTGTGTGTGTGTGTGTGTGTGTGTGTGTGTGTGTGTGTGCGTGTGTGTGTGTGACTGTAGAATGCCTGGGTGTGAGTTTACTGTCTTTTTATGTTTGTGCAATCTCGAAGTTAGTATATATAAGTAGGGGGTGCAGGGGGGCTTGCCCCCCCCCGCTTATATGTAGTGTAAGTTTGTAGATGTGTGGTGTTTTGTTTGTGTGTGTGGGGTTTTTTGTAGTGTGGGTATTGTGGTGTATTTGTGGTGTGGTGTATGGTTTGTGTTCGCATGTTGAAGTTTCACAGTTTTGGGCTGTCGGTGTTTTGTGGATTTGACTTTATGGTCTCAAGATACTGAAATTCAACCTTTCAGTATTTCAAGATTATAAAGTGAATCTGCTCAAGTGCATTGTCCTGTATGACCAGTCTTGAAGTATATTTACTTTTGATGTAAATAGAGACAGCTCCAACTATAGTCCCTGCTTGTGAAGTAGCTGGCCTAAATGTATGGAAGGCATTATAACCTTGCACTGTTGGTGTGCTCTCTGTGGCTTTAAACCATGTCTTAGTGATTGCCCAGATGTCAGCATTCTCTAGGCTAAAGAGACATTCTAGGGAGTGGAGTTTTTTGTTTAGACTCCTAGCATTGAGCAGTAATACATTTAGATTTTCTTGGTCTTGATTTGTCAGATTTGACATTTGATTTATAAAATTTAAAGTCGCAGTACCAATTATTTCGTTTTAAATAAAATCCGAAAGAGATTTTACCTTATTTAAAATAAATGCGGGCTATAGTTCACATATGTGAAAATATGAGCAGTTAGATCTTCATGATGGGTATAGTGTTATTAAACACAATATGTTGTTTGTAGCAGAATTAATTTTCAGCTCAGACTAGAGTATATGTTATATCTTAATGTGAATATAGAAGAGATTGATGGCTCTGGTTTATACAATCATGTTTGCAAGTCACTGCACAGTTTAAACTGAACATTTTTTTTTCATGGGCATGGAGTGACTACCTTTTTTCTTGGATGACTTGTGATAGTTAAAAAGAGAAATAGAGAGAGGGGAGGAGAAGGGGGAGGAGAAGCAGAGGAAAGGCAAAGAAAGATGAAAATAGAGTGAGGAGTGGAAGGAAGGAAAAAAGAACGGTAAAAGAAACTTACTCATGGCAATACAGACAAGTTCTTACTACTGACAATCTAAAGGCAATTTATAAGACATGTTTATTTGCTTGAAGTAAATTTGTAAAAAATATCAAATAGAAGGTAATCTTGTATTATTAGAAACCAAATAGACCATAAGATGGTAATTAATAAAGAACTATAACAGGCATATTAGACAACGTCTAAATATATCTGACCTTAAAAATGCAAATTTAACATAAAATATTAATAATACATTTTAAATTATTGAATCAGCCTGCAAATACATGTCAAATTAATATTAAAATTTATATACAGTCATCATATGCAAACATAAGCTTAAACAGAGAAAAATGAAATAGAGTTACACTTTAACAGCCTAATAATTAAGAGAAAATATTTATTTCAAATGTATTAAGCATGCTATTTGTAAGATTGGAATTTTGATATTAAAATAATAATATTATAATACGATTTTATTGGTCTAATTAAAAAACATATATGTGCTCCTTGTTGATATATGTTGCAAATGAAGTGATGTCATAAAAAGAGAACCTTTGTCTACATCAGTTAGATACAAAACAGTTACATAAGTCTAAAAGTTACTATCCATTTATTAATTATTGTTTTATATTATATTATTTATGTTTGTTTAATTTCAACATATAAGTAACTTGCCTTAGGTATTGCTTATTTAAAAGAAAAAGAGGGGGTGAGAGAGAGGAGAAATCTTTTTAAGGGGTTATTGATTTTTTTAGAGTGTGACATTCTTATAATTAACATGTTATTTTTTTTAAATAGCAGAGATGTATTGGATTTACTTATACTGGTGGGTGGGATGGTTTAGATAGTTTTAAATTCAAATCAGTAGTACTAGACTCCATGAGGGGTATGAAAGTTAAAGGAATTCTGTGTTTAATTTTTTATAAAACATTCTGTTTTTTATTGATGTCTACTATCTTTTTTATTATACATGTACCTAACAATATTAAGAATGTTAGACTTGTAATTGATAAGAAGCAGTTTAAGATTGTCATAAGTGGTTCATTGTTAATATTACATCTGAGAATTAGAATGACATTAATTTCTTTGTGTGTAAACAATGGTTGCAAAAGAAGTAGTTTAAGTAAGTTTCTAAAATTATTTAGATCACAAATTTTTTTTTGCAAGACACTCATGTAATACAAGAAGACATAAATAGACTTAATACAAAATACTACACCATATTAAATAGTTCTCAGTATAGTCAGAAGAGGAGAGTAGCTATTTTATGGAGAAATTCTTTACCCACACCCAATATATTAAATACGTAATGATGACAGAGGCATGTTTTATTCAGTAACAATGGAAATTAAAAGGAAGCTATATACCCTTATTAATGTGTACTGGATACCTGGTATTGGTGTTAAAACAGTTGAACGTCAGTTATAATAAATTGTACAACTTTCGAAAGGTAGTATTGTTTTGACAGGATATTTTGATTGTATTCTAAAAGATGAAGATTCTAATACTACTAGAAAATGAAGAATGCCAGCATACTACTAGAAAATGAAGAATGCAAAGGCATTAATGCATTTCATAGATTTATTCCAGATTAAGGATATTAATGAATTTTCAGACCAAGAATCCCTTTTTATACCCATTTTTCACATAGACATGGAACTTAATCAAAAATAGACAGAGTAGATATTTCTAATGACTTAATCACTAGACTAGGCAAAGTAAAAGTAGTCTCATGTCCACTTTCTGACCACAATGCTATAACATATAACTTATATTAAACACTAATAATAATATCCCCATTAAAAGAATACCAGCTTATATAACTAATTTAAAGGATTTTAAAGAATTTTATAAGTAAGAGATTCAAACCTTTATTGAAATTAATTATACAGAATATGTATCTGATGTTTATGTATGGGATGCCCTAAAAGCATATTTAAATGGTACAATTATGAACTGGTATGCTCAAAAGAAAAAACAGCGGGACAAGGATTTGATAGGTTTATAAGAAAAAATAGAAAAGCAAAAACTAAATATCCAAACAGGACAAGATAATCTAACAAAATAAGTCAATAAATTACAAAGTAAATACTTAAAAATTCTAAATCGTAAAACTATGATAAATTCAGAAAAGATTAAACTAACTAATTACTCTGTAAAGCCAAAATCCATGCATAGGGTAGCCTCTCGAACAAAGATGCTTATTAGACGTAATCATATTAAAGAATTATATTCTTTTGATGCTAAGAAAAGGGTTACTGAAATAGATGATATCTTTAATATCTTAAGAGCTCACTTCAATAAAATTAATCAACATAATCCAACAATGGATTCACAGGAAATAATTAAAACTTTTATTAGAAAACATACTAAAATAAATTGACTGAACATCAAAAGAAATTAACTGATAAACCTATATTCATGTCTGAACTTAAAAATCAGATCAATTAATTAAAACCTAACAAAGCACCTGGTAACAATGGCATAATATCAGCACTTTATAAACTCTTGTCTAAAGAAGCTTTAAATATCTTACACAACTTTTTTTAATAGTTAAAGATTTAACAAAAGTCCAACCATTATGGAAGTGCACACTTATTTTTCCAATTTTAAAGATTGATAAAGATCCAACAGAGTTGTTGATCAGTGTGTGTGTGTACAGCTTTAAGAAGCTTTCTAGGGTTTTGCACAAGTGTGTAAATACTGAGCACATGTGAGCCTGACTGCTGTTTTGTAGTAAGCTGTTGAGATGTAAGCATGTATGCCTGTATAGTCTGTTAATCAGTTTGTTTATATTTTGTAATGCTGCTATCCATCCTGATGTGTTTCTATGTAATAAAGTATATAAACAAACTACCACACCTGTTTGTCATCTATACTAAAGAGGGACAAGTGACATGGTGTCAGAAGAGGGATGTCTAAAAAGGACATAGGATCCAGATTCTTCAGTTTGAGACTGAGAAGCACTCAGTTAACACTGGAGGAATATAGAACAGTGAGTCATCCCTACTTTACATATAACTCACAAAACAGGTCAGAAATTAATTTCAGGTATTAAAACTGTTTCTTATTTGCAAAATATGAAACGAGACATTCAGAACAGTCTAAGAAAATTTCTAAGTAACAGAAATATCTGAAATTATGATGTATTAATAGCAGTGGTGGCTGGTGACTTCAAATCAAGGGGGGCTGCAGGAGACACCTAAACAGGATGGGGCCAACTAGAAGGGGTGGGGTTAACTTTACAGGGTGGGGCTAAGATACAGTGTGGTCAGCACTGATCGAGCTTACCATTTTACATAAAATAACTGCTCAATCACTATTGCACATGCTGAATAGTCTACCACATACTAGACTAAATTGCATGTTAGAGCTAATGAGATGTATAGGTCATGCTATAACAGCACAAAACCTAAACATCTCCGAACAGTAAAAAAGTGGTTGGTCTTAACTGCATGAAACTATTACGAGTACAGATGATGTAGTAAACATACATTGTGCTGTATCAGGTAATCTGCACTTTGTACAGTGCCAAGTGAAAAGTAAGGAGATTTGGAAATCCAAATCTATCTTAATTTAAAATTCACAATTCAAGGTCACTTCAATGCCTAATATGCCAGTGGTGGTTCTGAGAGATGCTGACACAGGCTTGTATGACAACTGACTTTACCAAAATACACATTAATCTTGCAAAGCCTGAATTGCAACAGTAAATAGCAGGGCCAGTCAACCCATTTCGTTCACAAACAGGCCCCCATCACTGAACAAAAGAATCTGCTTTGACCCTGCCAGGATTAAATTAACATACTACATACTTGTATTCATTTTATTTAGTTGTCAGAAACATTAGTCACACCTTATGTGTGCCAGCTCGCCTTACACAAATACACATTTCATTTTATTGATTTTACTTTTGTTTACTCAGGTTTGTCCAGCTGTCTTTAGTAAAAAAAAAAAACCTTTTCAGCATATGTCCGGGGAGAAAAGCTCTAACATATTGCAAACATTTTTAAGCAGAAATTCAATATATACATGAACAGATATGACATAATATACATTAAGAATGGCTAATAACATTTGATAATTAGATAGCATTCTTCTGAAACTGCACACAGCTATTACAGTCTTGCAAAGCTGGAATTACAAGAACAGTAAACAGCAGTCCTAGTTGCTTCATTCACACATACCCACAGTCCCTATTGCCCACTCCCACCAACAGTATTTGATTTCATCTTATGAGGTTAAAGACAAAAAAAGGATAAAAAACAACACTGTAATTAACATATATATTTTTTCACATACTCAATAGCAAGAGTTCAGAGCTTGTGGTTGATCTTATTTCACTCAAATGCACATTACCCTTGCAAAACAAGTCAGAAGTACAACAGTAAGGCCAGTCATTTTGTACACAGATACTAGGCATAGCCCCCAGCCAAACTGCCCACCCACAATATCTCCTTTGAGCTTACAAGATTTAAAATAATGAAAAGAGAAGACAATGGTTACATTACTGTATTTCTTTAACATCACAAATTTAAGACCTTGTAAGTGATCTTACTTCAGTTCCCTCATACACACTTTAGTATTGCGAGGCGAGAGTTTCAACAACAAAACATCCACCCACCATCCTAATCTATCTTGACTGACCCTGCAAAAAGATAAAGTTAAAAAAAAAGTTCATCCACAAGTAGCCCCCAAAACACATTGCATACCTAGTATCTGTTTGACCCCTGCCAGGATATTTTAGAAAAAAAGACAAAGACATTCACAGTCAAGCAGCCTCCTGCCTCCTTAGTATCTTGTCAACCCTGACAGGATATTATATTAAAAAACATAAAGTCATCAACAACCCCCAAAACACACAGACCACTAGTATCTGGTTGACCCTAACAGTATATTATATTAAAACAAGAATATCATCAACAGACTCCAAAACACATTGCCTCTCTATTATCTGGTTAACCCTGCCAGGATATTATATTAAAAAATAATGTCATCAACAGGCCCCAAAACACACAGACCCTTAGTACCTGGTTCACCCTGCCAGTGTATTATATTAAATTGAAAGTCATCAAAAGCCCCCAAAACACACAGAACCCTGGGCTGAGCCTGAAAAATGATGCTGGAAATGTATGGTAAACCCTGTGATCTACATGGCAGAGCAAGACTGGTATCCTTGTGTCCTAACAGCTAACATGTGATGGATAGCAAAGTGATGAAATGGTATCAGGCTGCTATCAACCAGGTGTGCTGAAAAATAATAGCCCCCTGAACGATCTTTATCATATAAATACGTTTAATCAATATACGTTTCACAACTCGGCTAGAATAGTTACCTGTTGTTTACTCTTCAGTATAAGGAGTTAAGACAAAAAAAAAGCAGAGAGACAGAGGGGGTCTTGAGCTAATAGTGATGTATGACAGCACTTGTTGGCAATAGTGTCACTTATGCTGTAATCTGTAGATTATAACCAGCCATGTTAATAAATAGTTAATAATACTGAGCTCAAGCATTTGGGCATCATTCTGTACAGAACTGTGAGAAATAAAAAAGGAATCATCACTGATTGATTACAGATTAATAACATACACAATCAGGAGCTAATTCATACAGCTGTATTATTAAAACAAGAGTAAATGTGATAATGGATTAAGCACTATGCAGAAATTAATAAAACTCCACACAACTGCATACAAAATGCATACTACAACTGATATCCTGAATAAACATACTGTAAAATATTGCCCTAATTTCACATCTGCCATGTGTGGATTTATTTTAGTAAACCACTTACAATGAATATATATTTTTCCAGCTGGTATCCAAAACCTATTGTGGAGAATGACATGCAAAACATTGGGAAAGGCATAAATATCTAAACAGAAATGTGGTTTCTGTTCACTGAATATGAGGAATGCAAACTGCACACATAGCCAGCTTAACTGCTTTTAGTTTTGGTAACAAAAGGATAATGAAAAATCAGTAAAGTAACTCTAAGAATTAAATCAATGATTTAACTCTGAGAAATGAACAGTGAATTAAGCCCACAATGGAGAACTGGGTTTGATTTACAAATTCTGAAGTATTGCCAAATTCTGATTGGCTACCCTGAAATCACCAAAGAAATACCTAAACACATCTTTGTTACAGAATACTAATCTTAGATACACAGACAACTACTTACACTTCTGTACGGGTTCCTGAGTATCTGTTGGAACTGCTGAGAGCATTGCTCTTACCTACAAAACATCTGAATGAATTTTACTCTGCTAAAATAACTTATTTTTCATAAATAGAATGGACAGCATTTGAATGGTAAAACTAAAAAGAACCACATAAGCAAGTCTGGAAGAAGTCCTGTTGTTTGAAGTCTATTTGCTAAACAATAATACATTGAGTAACAATTTATCAGACAAAGCTGAATAGACAGATTTTCTAAAAATAGCCACATTTTTGTGAGATTTTCACAAAGGAAACATTTTTTTTTGCAGATAGCCCAAAAATTCCCCAGGAACAAGACTCAAACCAGACAAACCAATTCCACAGCTGATAGAAACCAGCATCAGTTTATTCAAGCAGAATTCTACACAATGGTTAAGCGCTTTCTTCTCTGAATCGGGACTTCTTCAGAACAATTTACTAACTAAAACACAGTCCTTATAAAGAATAACCCCACCGTTTCCAGCAATTAAACAATTAAATCATTAGCACAATCCATTTAAACAAATGAACTTACTAAAAACAAATAATATATAAAAGACATACTAGTATATATGTTGCCATAAAAAATTGCCATATATAAAAACAGCAATAGCAAAAAAAAAAAAAACCAAAACATTTTTGTTTATATTATTCAAAAACACTCTTTTTACCCTATCAGTACCACTTATCAACCTAATATATGCTTCAGTTTTAATGTTTTTTTTCTTGAATAAACTGACGCTGGTTTCTATTTGCTGTGGAATTGGTTTGTCTGGTTTGATTTCGTTGCAGATACAGTCATCCTACAGGTGATTAAAACTACTTGCTTTTTGGTTAAAAGTTGGTTAGTTACTTACTCCTCTCCATCCAGTAGCCCTTCTTCTGTCATTATTAATGTTATTATGTCAGTCTTAGTGCCTCAGTCAGCCGCCGTCCGATCCAAGTTACGAACTCCATCTAATCCAAAGTAAGTACTATTGCAGACTGTTTCTCACTCTTTTCCAGCACACAAAGCACGGGAAGAGAGCAAGAACCAATCAGTAGCCTCCCAGCCATCCACATCACGTACGTGACTGCAGATGTTGCAGTCCGATCTCCTTCCAGTTTACTGTGGTTACAAACCTCATAGACTTCTGGGCATCACACTGATGCCTTCTCTTCTTAATCAGGACTGCTTTTACAGCAGTCAAGATTTACAGAAAGTAGTTTTTTTTCTTTAAACCCAGAACTCGCTGAGCATGCACAGTTTGAGTTCTGGGACTTTAACAGACTCACAGACAGTCGCAGCTAAGCCGGCAGTGAGTATACAATAGTATACTACACTAAATATTTTATTTTTTAAAATGTTATTTCTTTTTTTTTCTCTTCACAGCTGGGGGAGCTGCAGTCCTGCAGTCCAATGGCATGAGCCACCACTGATTAATAGAAATGTTCAAAATAACTACAGAAAATGCTTGAAATAAAGTCTGAATCACATAAAATGAATAAAATAAGAGAAACAACCACATGTTTTTGTTAAGCACTAATTTTTTGAATTAGTCAAACCTATTAAGGTTGTCTGAAGTGTATGAAGTGTTTGCATGCTTGTGCACTATAACAGTACATTTATTTTACAAAATACAGCCATTACAAAGCATATTTTACAAAGTAAAGCATTTTGAAGAGTGTATTGTGCATTTGAATGTTATTAGAAGTGCTGACTGTGTGCATGTTCATGTATAAATACAAGGGCCCTATTTTACAGTGTGTTTGGGCATAATTTGTTGGCATGGCAGACAAATTTCAAAAAACAACTCCACTTGTGTTTGATAATAATATTGCAGAGAACTGAAGAGTGTTTGAGCAAGAGTACGATATTTTCACACAGGCTGCATTTTCTGATAAAGATGGCCATACAAAGGCATTTATTCTGCTTAATTTAGCTGAGTCAGAAGCCAAGTAAAGGAGTGTTCATTTGTGTATGCATCTACTTTCTTTGCAGGAGAGGGGGAAAACTATCATATAGTTGTACTGGCTAAGTCAAGGAAAGACCCTGAGTGCTTAAAATCTAAATTAAGAGAAATGTGTAACCCCCAAATGAATGTTACAGTGGAAAAGCACTTATTTTATACAAGGGATCAAAAGCTTGGTGAAACTTTTGCAGTATATATAACTAATTTGAGGAACAAAGCTAAAATTTGAAGATTTGGCGATTTAATGGATAAGTTGATAAAAAGACAGACTTGTGTGTGGTATTAAAGATGACGCTGTGAGAAAGATTTTGCTTCTTGACAATGATTTAACTTTGAATAAGGCCAGTGAGATTTGTCAAATATATGAGCTTACAGAAAAACACACAACTATGCTTACAAATGAGCGCTGCATGCTTCCAGTAACTTCTAAAGCCAATGTTGATAGTATGCAGCACGTGGTTAAAAGAAACAGGCCCAAGCACATGGTTACTCTTGCAAGTCTTGTAACAGTCACTGGGAAAACCCATACTTTTCTAGCAAGTTCTAAGGCGTGCTCTGGAAACTGCTCAGTCTCAGTGAAGAATAAGAGTAAGTCAGCAAACTCAAAGCATGTGCCTACACCCAGTTTCATAGCCAACTGTTGCAATTGTGGAAGAAGTCATGAGCCTAAAATAAAAAAATGTTTAGCTTTTGGTCAGCAATGTCACAAATGCAATAAGTGGAATCATTTCAAAAGGTTTTGTAAATCAGAAGGTTCACATACTATTATTAAAAGAGAACACTTTAAGAAGCAAGTTGATTAATTAGAAAGCCATGACCCTACTTTTTATGTTGATGGTGTGTCAGTGCTTAATGAAACAGTCAATGCAGTAGATTTGTGGGCAAAGAATGAAGTATTTTGTACTGTTTGGATAAATGGAAAAGCCATAGAGCTCAAAGATGACACAGGCTCAAAGTACAATGTCATGTCTGCAGAAACATTTTCTAAAGTATGTGCTGATGAGAAGCTTGATTTGGAAAAGTGTGCAAAGCTTGTTGCTTATGGTGGTGAACAGATTCAAACTGAGGGCTCAGTAGTACTTTCATTTTGCTCTGCTATGACTTGTTATATTATGTGTTATATTTTGAAGACAAACTAGGCAAGTGTACTCCATAAAGTTAGACCCAGAAGTCAGACCATTTGTCAGGCCAGCCTGGAAAGTTCCAGTAGCTATGCAGAACAGAGTCAAAGCTGAGCTAGATAAAATGGTGCAGCAAGGTGTAATTTGTCCAGTTGCAGAACCAACTGAATGGGTATCTTCCATGGTGGTAGCTCATAAAAATAGCTCAAATTATATCAGAATATGTATTGATCCATGCAATTTAAGCAATGCACTGAAAAGACCTCATCATCCAACGTGTACAGTCAAAGAAGTTACAGTACTGATGCCAAATGCCATTGTTTTTTTCTGTCTTAGATCCAAAAGAGTTAATTTTGTCACATTTTGCTCGACAATAAATCCTTATTGCTAACTATGTTCAGTACTCCTTTTGACAGGTATAGATTTTTGAGAATGCCATTTGGGATAAATTCTGCCAGTGAAGTCTTTCGACATGCAATGGAGCAAATTTTTCTGGGCATTCCTGTGCTATTATAGTAGATGATATTCTAGTAGGAAGTAATGGTGAAGCTGAGCATGATAGAAACCTCAAGAAAGTTATAGAAAGAGCTCATCAAGTGAATCTTAAGCTGAATCCTAAGAAGTGCAAGTTCAGGTTGTGAGAAGTCACTTATGTTGGTCATTTTTTTACCAGTTCAGGTTCACAACCAGACCCTTCCAAACAAACACCTATTCTTGAATGCCAGCTTCAGACAACGTTCAAGCCCTTCAATGCTTTCTCAGCATGGTTAACTATTTAGGCAAGTTCATTCCAGACTTAAGCCAACTAGCAGCACTGCTTAGAGAGCTGACACATAAAGATGTAGCCTGGTCATGGTTGAAACAACACCAGAGAGCATTTGATGTCCTGAAACAGAGAACTGCCAGTCTACCAACTCTCATATGTTCACAAATCAGTTACTCTTTCCTGTGATCCTTTGAAATTTGGTCTTGGTTTAGTCATTCCTCAAGAGGGTCAACCTGTTGCCTATGCATCCAGATCTCTAACCCAAACTAAAATGCAGTATGCTCAGCTAGAGAAAGAGCTTTTGGCAGCTGTGTTTGCATGTTTGAAGTTCCATGATTATATTTGTGGTAGACCTGTCCAGATCGAAGTAGACCACCAACCTCTAGTCACTATTTTGAGAAAGCCTACACATTCAGCTCCAGCTAGATTGCAATGTATGATGTTGAGATTGTAGAAGTATAATTTCAATCTTGTCTACACAAAAGGCAAACTTCTTTATCTTGCAGATACTTTATCCAGATCACTGAAGAGCATACAAATGAGAAACTTTTGAAGTCATGGAAGTGAGAAAGTTTTCTTCCATACATCTCAGTGAGCTTAGAAGTCATACCTCAGATCCAGTTTTACAAAAGCTCAACCACTTTATCAATCAAGGATGGCCATCAAAGCAATCTAGTTTACCTCAGGAAGTGCAACCTTCTTTTTCTTACAGAGATGAGATTTTGTCTGACAATGGTATTGTCATGAAAGATCCAAAAGTCATTGTTCTAAAGTCATTGCAACCAGTCTATATTGTTATCTTGCATTATGGCCACCCAGGAATCGATTCTACTAAAAGGAGGGTGACAGGACTAGTATTTTGACTTTCTGTGTCACAAGATATTGACAGAGTACTTTCATTTTGTTCTACATGTAATAGTACAAAGCCACATCAACAGAAGGAACCACTTCAGCTAAACCAGATTTCTGGTCTACCATGGTTGAGTCCACACAAAGTTATTTCTGTCAATGGCACACAGTTTACTAGCCAGCAATTCAAAAGATTTGCTGAAGAGCGGGACTTTACTCATGTTACAAGTAGCCCTGAGTACCTGCAGTCATATGGTTTGGCAGAACGTGCAGTTCAAAGTGTGAAACAGTTACTAGAGAAGTTAAAACTAGATAATAGTGATGTTTTCTGAATCTCTTGGATCTCAGAAACATTCCTCATGATAAACATCTTGGTTCACCTGCCTAAATATTTCTGTTGAGACAAACCAGAACTTCACTACCAATCAGCAGTAGTTTATTGGTTCCAAGTGCTAAGAATAACAGATCAGTGAAAGCCCATCTGTTAAAGAAATGCCTATCTCAGAAGTCTTATTATGACAAGTCCAGCAAACTACTCAGTCCTTTACATGAAGGAGATAGAGTGAGAATGCAAATGTGCAAAGCTTATGATCAGATTGGAGTCATAAAAATAATTTTTCCAGGGCCAAGATTGTACATTGTGGAATCACAAGGAGTAGAGTTTATGCAAAATTGGAAACATTTGATGCCAGTGTCTGAGCCTGTACCACAGAACCTACCTGTGAGAAAGAGTCTTTATCTCAGAGTGAGTTATCCAGTGTTCCAGTTCCAGAGGACTTTCCAATAAATATTATTGTTCCTGAGATGAATCCTAAAGTTCCTGATATGAGTTGTACACTGAAGACTGCCCCTGTTGCTAGACCCAGTTCTGAATACTATATTACTAGATCAGGTCACATTTTCAGACCATGTTACAGATACACAGCAACTTGGACATGAACATTGTGTTTGCTTTTGATGTTTTTTGATGTTTATATTATTGCATGTCTTATTCCAATGTCATTTCACTGAAGGCAATTCATTAAGAGGGAGGATGTAGATCAGTATGTGTATACAGCTTTAAGAAGCTTTCTAGAGGCTTGCACAAGTGTATATAAATACTGAGCACATGTGAGCCAGACTGCCATTTTGTAGTAAGCTGTTCATATATAAGCATGTATGTCTGTATAGTCTGCATGTTAATCAGTTTGTTTATATTTTGTAATGCTACTATCCATCCTGATGTGTTTCTATGTAATAAAACATATAAATGAACTACCCCCTCCTGCCTGTTCATCGTCTATACTTAAGAGGGATGAGAGACAAGAGTGTTTTTCTTATAGACTAATTTCACTTTTAAATATTGATTATACAATATTTATGGCTATACATGCTACAAGAATTCAACAATTTCTTCCATATCTGATTAATAATTATCAAACTGGTTTCATAATAAATAGAAATTCTTATGACAACACTAAAAGGATATTAACCATAACTGATTATGCAAATAGCACAAAAGATAACTTAACATTTATACATTTAGGCATTAATAGTGCTCTTGACTCTGTTAATTGGAAATACCTTTTTTGGTTCTAGAGGAACGTAATTTTTCAAATAGTTTTTCACAACTTATAAATTTACCTAAATAAAAAAACTCCTTAGCTTATATCAAAATAAGTTTGTATATTTCAGAGTCAATTTTGATTTCTAAAGGAACCAAACATGGTTGCCCATTGTCACCACTACTTTTTACTTTAATTATAGAACCATTTGAAAACTATATAAGATCAAGAATATGTATCAAAGGCATACAGATAAATCATAAATTAAATTCTAAGATATTGTTTGCTGGTAATATTCTTTTGACTTTAAATGATAATCTTTATTCTGTTAAGGCTATTTGTAATTTGAAAGAATATTTTCAAAAAAATTTGGACTTACTTTTAATGAAAATAAAGCAAAAATTCTATCTATAAATTTTACTACTTATTATATGGAATAAAGATTTACCAAATGCATTGTGGGAGATAAAAAATAACTATTTAGGGATAAATTTAACAGAAAATGTTAAGAATATAATAAATGTAAATTATAATAATAGTTTAGCTATTATAAAAAATCTTATTGATAATTGTAATAAGTTTTTTCTTTTCTATGGAAGAAAATCTTTTTTTAATAACAATGATTATTTTACCAAAAATCTTATACACATTTTTTTTAATAACACTGATTATTTTACCAAAAATCTTATACATAATTCAATCTATCTCTTTCTCCTTCTAAAAAATATAAAATAATTTAATTCTTTAATTCTTAGATTTCTTTGGTATTCCGATAATCCTAGATTAGCTTTAAAAGAGATTGGCCTGTTGCTGTCATAGGTCTATGAGACTTAGAATTATGTTCTTTATCATCAGTTATAAAATCAATTTCTCTCTGGTCAAATAATAATATAAAGAGATACAAGAAAGTACCTGGTTAAAATCATATCAGAAGATATATTTGCATCAAAATATAATAATAAATAATATTTTGTTTTGTTATTAAAAAATTATATCCTAGACGGTCAAATTACATTAATTAATTCTTCATATATTTATTTGATAATAATCTCCTTCAGACATTTTATTTATAAAATTCCAGGATACAGAGCATGTTTTTTTCTATTGTTTCCCATTGCATATACACAAAACAATATATGTACTATTAATTTATCTACAATGAATACATTTAAGAAGAATAATCTAATATACTGGTGCAAGTTGATGGATAGAGAAAAATTACAAATGGTAGAATATATAATAAGTAAATTTAATTTAAGCAAAGAAATGTGGTTAAATATTCAAAATTGTAGATATTCAGTAGAAAATAAAATTAACTTAATACAGTCATCAGTAAAAAAAATATTGTAAATAAATGTATTGATTTTTTTTATTAATTTTGATGCATCAGAAATATTAGAAAAATAGTAGAGAAAGGACTCTTAGCCAAAATATATAAAATAGTTAAAATACAACAGAATATTATAATGAAAGTTACTGGGATTATTGTAAATCCATAAATAGTTATTATCCAAATAATGAAGATAGATATATATATTATCTTCAAAGCAAACTACTTCCTCATTAAAATGGAGATTGTTTAAATAAAATGCATGCATAAAATTTTCATTTCTCCACATAGAATTGAATAAATGTATAAAAAAGTAGGATGTTGGAGATGTAAGATGAATATTAAACCAGGCCAGCAACACATATTTTTTGATTGTAAGATTGTAAAGTTATTAAACCATTTTGGGATAATATTAATATTTTTACAGGGTTTATTTAATGATCAATTTATCCTAGCCAAATCATTAATTTTATTTAACACTCCAATACCTGTATGTGTAAAGATAATAAACTATCCACTTCTATGGAGTATCTTAACTATCACAAAGAGAGTAATTACCAAGAATTGGAAAGAATGAATCAACTCCAACTCTGAAAGAATTTATAAGTATTGTAACCAACATTTGGCATTCAAAACATGTTACAGTCAAGATGACTGCAACTCAAATTATCACTTCTTACAACATATGGATGAAACTTAAAGAGCTGCTAAATAAACAGTCACTGGTACATCAGTAACAAAGACTTTTTCAACATTAGAGTTTTTTTAAGATATATTGCAGACATCTTTGTAAATAGTTGCCTTTGTTGCGCTTTGTTTTCTTTTACAATTAGTTTGTTTAACTATAATTTGTGTGTGTGTGTGTATGTGTGTGTGTGTGTGTGTGTGTGTGTGTGTGTGTGCGTGTGTGCGTGTGTGCGTGTGTGTGTGTGTGTGTGTGTGTGTGTGTATACATATATATAAATGTTATATTTGTTTTTTATTTGTTAAATTTTAATAACAATATTTCAGAAAAAAGAAATATGTAGTTTTAGTTAAGTGTATATCAAAAATGTCACTGTGAACAACTGTTGACAGTTTTGTCTCATATGGATGGCCGAGAATTGTTATCCTGTATTGCAGCCCTCATAGTGCTGGGGGTTCTGCCAATCATCTGACAAGCAACGCTTTCATGATACTTCACCAGAGTAGCACACGCAGGGGAAGTATCTGGAGCACTGACAGCAAGCAAGTGTACAATGTTGCACACCTGCTGCAGTATAGCTATGACAATGACATGGTTTAATACTCACAGCTAGATATGGAAGCCCCGAAATATCCCTCAGAAAGAGAGTTGTAATGACTCAGGGGATGAACATACACTTGCTAACCTTCAGCATTAGTCAGCACTGAAAAAAAATTCAGTGGTACAGGGCAACGGTGTGGACAGCAGCATTATAGAAGATGATATTGTAATCTCACAGTTATGCTGTAAATGACCTAACAGCAATGCAGATGAAGATAATATTCCACTCAGTCTCTGTTAACCAAGTTGTATGACCCAAGCAGAAATCTGTTCATGCCTTTACAAGCACTGTTTTCCTGAATGACGGCTGAGCTGTATATCCTGGACTAGCCAGCAGAGGATATATTGCTGCATTTAGGTGGACAGCCTCCCAGAGAAAATTTGATTGAGTTATGTATCCTGCACCAGCCAACACAGTTTGTCTTCACACCGGGAAAAATATTACTTTAGCTATTAGTGAAACAATGTAAAAACGAAATAAAATGCACAAACTACTATAAAGCAAACACAATACTGGCTATGGAATAAAGAAAGAGTCAAGACAGCTTGTCCGGGCAGCAAGGATGGTTAGTTTAGATAAAGACTTTGAAATAGATTTCAATAATTTAATGGGCATGTTTAAAAAGAGAGGCTATCCCAAGCATATTCTTAGAGAATTGTACAATGAAGTAAAAACAAAAAGATCAAATGGTCATTTTGCACCTATTTTATCATATAATAATAACTCAATACTCTTAGATGTGAGTGACGCCCTTTTTCTACTACAGGAAATGACATCACAAACGTGAATGTTATGCTACTTCCCACATTGCTGCACTGTTTCTAACAACATTTAATACACATTTTTATGAAATTAAGGTGATTATGATGAAAAACTGGACACTTATGGGGTCATGATTTCAAAATGGTGGCAAGGAGAGCAAGTAATTTTAAAAATCTATTGGAGAATGTCAGGACAAGCTCGATGACCAATAAATCAGTGGGTATGAATAGATGTGGAATGTGTAATTACATTATACATATATAAGCAAGGCCAATGCATGCAGATAAAGGGCATAGAATATATCATTAAGGGCAAATTTAATTGTAATTTTAAGGGGGCAATATATGTGGCAGTATGTCAACCCTGCCCAGCATTTTATATAGGAAAAACCACCAGGTATCTCAAGGAAAGAATTTATGAGCACATGCATGCAATAAAAAGGATCAGTTAAATAATGCACTAGCTAAACATGTGCATGAACAACATGATCATTATTTTAGATTTGCAATATTGCAGCAAGTGCTTAGTAATGATAGAGGCCATCCCTGGGAACTACAAATGGGAAAGGCAGAACTTATATGGCAGCTCATGCTTCATTCTTATGCATGGCCTGGACTTAATGATCTTTGCAGTATTAACAACATTTTAAAATTAAAAGCTTTAAGTAGATAAAGGTTGCTTTCATAATGACAATAAGTTTTGTTTAAAATTAATATTTTATTTATGTATATACATATTTAATCTAATATCTTAGGTACTTTATAATAATTTTTAACTAATACAGTTGTATATATCTTGTTTGCATTTGGTGTGTTTGGAATGTTTAGTAATATACATGAATATTTATTTACTCATGAATAATGGTACATGCAATGAGGGAAGTAGCATAACATTCACGTTTGTGATGTCATTTCCTGTAGTAGAAAAAGGGCGTCAAATTTTAAACTATTTAACTGTTGTGAATTTGTTATACTGATTTTGTCTGATGCATCGGAGACCATCCAGGTGCAATTAACCATAGGCAAGACTGCTCTGCAAATTGTAGCATGTTACAGGCCACCCTCACAAACTCAGGAACCTCACATGGCCTTCCTGAAAACACTAGAGGGGATAAATGTATCACCAAACACCATCATACTAGGTGACTTCAATTACCCTAATATAGACTGGGAACACTACTCAAGCCCAAACACCCTAGCCCAAAAGTTCCTGGAATTCATAAACTCAAATGCCATGGAACAACTAGTCACCATCCCCACAAGAGGAGAAAACATACTTGATCTCATCATCATGAACATGGGAGCACAATGTTCAACACCGGAAGTATACCCCTCACTGGTGAGATCAGATCACAAACTAATCTCGCTGGAGGTCCTCATCCCACCCCCACCTGAAATAAAAAAGACCACAGTAAAGAACTTCTCGAAAGCCGACTTCACACTTCTAAAGACTAGTGTGGTCTCCTTTAAGGCCCCCGAGCCGGCGGAAAACAGTACTCAAGCCGCTGAATCACTTACAAATGCCTTCTACCAGCACCTGCAGGACTGCATGGATAAGGCAATCCCAAGCAAAACAAAGACTCTTTGTACCAAAGGCAAGCGTCCAGTCTGGTGGGCCCCAGCCATAAACAAACTCTACAACAAAAGGAGGAAGCTACTACAAGATAGAGCAAAATCCTTAAAAGGTAAGACACCCTTGATCACTATAAGTAAAACTAAGAGCTCTCATAAAATCATCCAAAGCAAATTTTGAGAGAAAAATAGCTAAAGACTCAAAAGACAATCATAAGGCCTTCTTTAGCTATGTTAGAAACCTGGGAGGAAACTCCCAGATATGCTCAGAACTAGTTCAAAATGATGTGAAGATTACTGATCCTACAGACATTGCCAACATACTGGCTGACAGGTTCAGTGCAAACATCTCCCTCCCCAAAAGGAGAGATATCTGTACCAAGCGATTGCGGCCCCCAAACATCTCCAACGCCCAAGTGAGAACTGCTCTCTCCAAAGCAAAAACACAGCATCCATGGGACCTGATGGTGTCCCCGGCTGTGTGCTCCACGAACTCAACGAGGAATTAAACCCACAGCTAGGACAGCTGTTTAATCATAGTCTTACCTCTGGATACGTACCCAGGAGGTGGCGCACTGCAACTGTGGTCCCACTTCACAAAGGCGGTGCCTCCACCGACCCTGGAAATTACCGCCCATTAGCTTGACAAGCCTTATCTGCAAAGCCATGGAGAGGATCATAATGGACCTCATAAATAAAGACATAGGAAATTTGCAGACTTTGGATCCATCCCAGTTTGGCTTTGTCAAAGGCAGATCATGCCTTCTAAACTTGGTTGACTTTTGAAACAGTCACCAAAGCCATTGATGAGGGAAAGGCAGTCCATACAGCCTACCTCGATCTGGCGAAGGCCTTCGATACAATACCCCACTCGGGTATCATTGAAAAACTCATCAGCTTAAATGTTAACCCATACATCACAAGATGGGTTGCAAACTGGCTGAGTGACAGAACCCACAGGGTCAGAGTTGCTGGCGCCATGTCAGACTCAAAGCCTGTCACAAGTGGTGTACCACAGGGCTCAGTCCTGGGCCCACTCTTGTTTGGCATCTACTTTTCCAAGTACAAGCAAACACAGGAGGGTTATGGCTGACAAAGTTTGCAGATGACTGCAAACTGGGCCATAGTAGAAAACACATCTGACACAGATATCCTTCAGAAGGGTCTCACAGAAATGGATAACTGGTGCCAGAGCCATGGCCTAAAGTTAAATGCCAAAAATGCATAGTCATACCCTTCGGGAAAAACAAGGTTACCCCTAGCTACCAAATAGGTGGCAATCCACTGAGCACAGAAGAAGTTATCAGGGACCTGGGGACCCAGGTTGATAGTAGTCTGTCATTCGACACCCATGTAGCTAAAGTAGTTAGGAAGACCTTCTACATTGCCCACCTTATCATGAAGGGATTCTCATCTAGATCAAGGGAGGTCATAGTCTCCCTATACTCATCACTCATCAGACCAATGATTGAGTACAATGCCCCACTCGGAATGTATCTGACCCGACACTTGCAGCAGCTGGAGAGGCCACAAAAGTTCCTCACCAAAAGGATAAAGGGTCTCAAACATCTGTCCTATGCTGCCCGACTGAAAGAACTCCAGCTCTATTCAGTCGCCACCGCTTGCTCAGAGGTGACCTTTGCCTAACATACAAGGCCATGTCAAACCCAGATTTGATGAATATGCTTCACCTCAAAAAATCTAGATCCATCAGAGCCACAAGGGCGAGAGACTTAAACCTCGACACGGCCATTAATAGGACGTGCTGGAGGGATAGATTCATCACCCAAAGACTCCCTATGCTGTGGAATAAAATCCCGGTATATGTGAGGCAGAGCACCTCGCTGGCCTTGTTCAAGAGAAATCTTGACCAATGGATGGGAGATCGCAGATATACCCCAGGGATTACCTCAGTGTCACTGCTCGACAGAGGCACAGCAAAATAATGGGTATAGTTCCCCATACTAAAGGGGTGGCGTAAGCCACAAAACTATGGGCTAGGCTTGTAAATGCCCTCGGGCAGATAGCCTAGTATGAACCTATGAACCTATGAACCTAAGTTTACTAATGCAGTAAATGAAAAGCTCTTAACATTAGAAATGACTATGTTTATTCCATAGCCAGTATTAGTGAAACAATGTGTTATTCAATGTAAATTGCAGTTACTGAGAATTAATCATAGTAGCTTTCTACCTTGCTTTTGTTCCACCTCTGAGGAAATATTCAGGGAAAGACAATGGTGGCTTTTGAAATGGACAGGCACCTGTTTGTGTGTTCATTTCATATCAGCTGACATTTTGTGTTTGTTTATTGCATGTGTGAATGATGCACGCCATGTTATATCTGCTTCACAAACTGAGGCATGGTTGTCAAAGGTATATTGTTTGGGTGAAATGGACAATGATTTTTTTTGTGTGTTTTGGTGTTACAATCTTCTCAGCTTAGTTGACTGGCTAGCAACCTCTGGTTTGACCAACATTCATGGGTGGTTTCCAAGTCCAACACTGCACTGTATAAAATATTCTTACTTAACAAATCAGTTCAGGTATTGTACGTTTTAGTGGCTGAACAGAATGTACATCACCAAGCCACTTTAAGTGGCTATGTGATGTCACACATATAGTTCAGTGGTTCTTTGTGTGTTGTTTCCTATAATTTTCATTGTAAATGACATGTGTGTATGTGTGCAATGTTGCATTTGTTGTATTTGGTAGGCTGAACTGTGGGCATACAGGGAGTCACATACCATGCAAATTGCATAACTGTGTAGTCCAAGGAGCACTGCTGCATGGGTGCTTTGTATAGCACTGTCAGCAGAAATGGTTGTACCTATGTATATCAATGCCCAAATGCAGGACATACTGCATGACTCACTTGTATGCTTGTGCTATGGTTTCAAAATGCGTTGTTTTGAAAAATGGCCTGACTGTATCTATCCGGGTAACTGTGAAGTCACAACTCTTGCACCAGCCAGTTCAGAGAATAATGTTCTAAGTCTGTTTTGCCCACATGAATTATGATCCAACCGATCTGTTTGTAATGTTTCCTGTAATGTTGCCCTGAAAAACAGCTGATTTGTATATTCTGTATCAGCCAACATAATTTGTCTGGACTCCAGAAAAAAATATTTCCTGACATGTAAGTGTATTATTTGGTGACAAAGCATGAAGCTGTTGATAAGTAAATATAGGAACTTTCTTTTGCCTTTGTTACACTTGTTAGACGTAATATTTAGGTAAGGACTGTGGTGTTCTGCCCATTGAAGAGGTGCATTGCAAATATACAGTTGCTCAATACAACACTGGCAAAGGATAACACTGTTAGGGCAGCTGTGATGTTGGCAACTGGTATGGATATTACCTCAGCTCACATTCATTTTGTGTAAATGTTGCTGTGGTTGGATGCCATACTTTTATAGGTTTAACAACCACTGCTTCTGAGTCATAGCTAAATCACTTGAAGACCATACATTGGGATCTCAAATTTGATTTTTGGTTAGCAATTAATTTGCATTTAAATCAAAAGTGTGGAAAAAAAATTTGGACAGAAGTGACTGCTTCTCAGTTTTAACTCATTAATTCTAGCAGCACTGATTGCATGTAGATTGTATCATACTAGTAGTATTAGTTGTGTGGGCTGTCTTGTCCCATTTAAACCAATACTGCTTGAAAACAGATAGCACACTGTTTTTGTTTAATTTTATTGTAATAACTGCATTACTGCAGGGTTGTAATTAAGCATATTAAATGTGAGAAAATCATTTCAGCTGAACAATAAATGCAATAAACTGTTTTGCTTATTCATCTGAAAAGATTTTCTCAACTTTAATTTTTCTATTTGCTTCAAAGGTAAAAAAAAAGGTTTAAAGGTTTGCCTGTAGGTATTAATGGGATAACCAGACTTGTTATAACTGTACTTTGGCAACTTTCCAGAAGTAAATAACTAAGGACTTGTTTTTGTGTTTTCCTGATATCACTGCCACTATCAGCATCTGCATTTATTGGTTTCTGTGGAATGCCATATCCTACCGTGGGGGGGGGGGGTGCCCTGCTGTACACCTCCTCCAGCATTAAGCTGGCAGCTTCCTCAACCAGCTCCATCGATGCACATGTTTTGCATTCATCATGCACTAGGCTATCAGCTATAGTTTTTTTTTTTCTTCTTAAAGCT
Organism: Protopterus annectens; assembly: GCF_019279795.1. Classification (NCBI taxonomy): domain Eukaryota; kingdom Metazoa; phylum Chordata; order Ceratodontiformes; family Protopteridae; genus Protopterus; species Protopterus annectens. Next base: position 38,457,447 of record NC_056729.1, on the reverse strand, counting down.
TATACCTTATTGAGTACATATTTCTGCCACTTCCTAGGAGTAATGCTCTCATTTACTGGAGTTTATTTGCTAATTTATTTGCCTTTGTTGTCTGGGAAAGTCCAACTGGCAAAACCCATTTTCAGCAGAGACTTTGGGATAAAAGTACCAGAAATTCATATTTACACTGGTAATTTAATGTGCAATTATATTACATTACATTTTATAGGTATGTAGAAAGATGTCATTGCAGTAATGAAACAATGTACACGAAATTATTTATATTGATAAACAATAAATAGGTGCATTTTCAGCAAAACACATCTTTGATAGCCTTTCAACAGAATTTACATCTTTTCCTGCCCACCTCACTCCTAGTCTTAGCCTCTGTTTTTTTATTTCAAATGGACAACTGCCTAATTCAACTCAGTCAAAGATATAGCCTTTGGCTATTCCAAGGCTTGGCAGTAACAAGAGCTTATGTAGCCAGCAAATGAAATGCACCCTATAAATTCTCTTGGGGAAAACTCCAACATTGGTTTTGCAGGATGAATTCAAGATGGTTGTGCAGTTTCCTTGGCTCAAGCCAAGATTTGTTGACAAGCATATACCACCAATCCATTGTCTGGTGGCAGGCTCTTCTGAAGATTTGTCATGAGTAACAGTAGAGAGGTATAACACAACTCCCTGTGCTGATAATTGAACTGTACTTATCAATTTGAACACTAGCATTAAAGGTTCTATGAGGTATGCATAAATACAATTCTAAGCTTTTAAAACGTATCCCTTCACTCGTTATACATACACCATAAAGGAATGGAATGGTAATGGGTCACTCTCCTTGTCTTCCTCCATTTTGTTACTTACTGGTTTAACTTACATTTCTAGGCATGTACAATAATGACTATTAATACGGAGTGTAGTTTTTTTTGTTCTGTTTATATATATATTTTTTATACTCACTAGTTCTTGTTTTTTATATAAGTTGTTGATAAAACATATTGGTTTTAATAAAGTTTTGAAGAAAAAAATAATTTACATCTCAGATAAGTGTTTTTTGTCAGAGACAGTTATTATAAATAAGAATTCTAATGGTGTATCCCATACTAAAGGACTGTGGATAGAAAAGTAAATTGTCATATACATATATTAAATGATATGGGCTTAGCTATATGAGGGCATGGAAAAGTAATATGTTAGTGGGAGATTTACTTAAAATGTAGTGTTTACAGAGAAACAGCTTTACATATAACTATAGGTTAAGACTGGTTAGAGGTGTGATTAAGATAGAAGTAGAAGAAGGTTTGGATATTTTAGGGTAGGTGTGAAAAGATGGGATATACAAGTGAGAGGTAAGTTCAGAGAGGTATAGTGGAGAACTGGTAAGTGTATTTCAGTTTAGGAGGGAAGAACAGATGAAAAGATTGGCTTGGGAGTAGTTATGTAGTGCAGAAGGAAAAACCTCAACTAAGTGAGGAACACAAGCATAACCAAGACCGTTGGAGATGTTGTTTAAACAAAGACTTGAAACCTAAGTGTTTTTCTGCCAGTTTTAATTGTGTTGGGATGGTGTTCCAGAGTCAAGAGACATACTGTGCATACCAAGTTGTTTGACTTATTCGTAATTAGTAGAAATCGTTCACCTGAATGGAATTAGATATGTACTCATCGGTACCGAATAGATTTACAGTAGTTCAAGGTACAAAGAAATATTACTTGTCTTTGTATTGTTCTGATTTCTGCTTTTATAATTAAAAAATAATATATATATATATACATACATATTTTGTGACAGAATAATTTAGGGAAATAGCAGTATATTCTGGATGATGTTCTAGCAATAAGTGTTTGCAAGTCTGTAATGTTATTTGAAACTTATTTCATAAATTTCCTCATTTACTTTTTTTCCTGTGGATTCTAGCTTTTATGAATAATTTTCTTCTTTTTTATTTATCAGACAATGTAAGAGTGATTAGAGAAATAGGTCAAGGGCATAATTAGAACACTGAGGTTCAAGTATCAATTTAATTAAAACATAAGAGTTTCTGTAAAGCAAGGAAGTAGGTGTGTGTGTGTGCATGTGTGTGCATGCATGTGCGTGCGTGTGTGTGTGTGTGTGTGTGTGTGTGTGTGTGTGTGTGTGTGTGTGTGTGTGTGTGTGTGTGTGTGTGTGTGTGTGTGTGTGTGTGTGTGTGTGTGTGTGTGTGTGTGTGTGTGTGTGTGTGTGTGTGTATGCATGTGTGTGTGATTGCATGTGAGAGAGAGAGATAAGAAGAGAAGAGCTGCTGCTGCCTTGTACAATGAATATACTCTCCTCTTCTGAAATATGACTTGGTTATTATGAGACAGAATTTCAAAAAGCAGGTTAGCTGAGGTTATACCAACAGAGGATGAATCAGAAATGTTAAGAGAAAATGAAAAACAGGACAGATAGCAATCTCTTTATATCAGCACATCAAAAAGGCAGAAGGCTAATGTAAAAAATATTTGCAATGCGAATTTCTCAGAAACATATTAACTTTTGTAATACAACAAACAGGGGTAAAATATTGGGTCAGATAGAACACCCTGGTAATGACCAACCGATACAAATTATGATGGGAGACCACTGTAGTCTCCTCCTGTCCACCTTCAGAAGATGCACCCCCCCCCCGTAAGAGGAAGATGTGAAGAGCACTAGAGATCCCTCCAGCAGAACTGCCACTCTCTTGTTGACAGGCAAAGGTGGTGGTCTCTGATAACCCAGTGCTATAGTAAGCAGCCGGCAGAGACAGACTCCTGCTTCTCCTGTCACACAAGTGAACCTGCAGAAGCACGACCCAAGGGGGAAAAAATTATCAGACACATACTGTATGTTACAAACACAATTGCACTTGCATAATAGACTGGCACAGATGTCATACACACCACACTGTTGGAAGATGCACATATGCCTTCTGTACTACTCAGTCATGCTCAAAGCACATATTGTTATGAATGCATATTTAATACTGTTCATAATATAAAACAATGGTATAGTACCCCAAAAATAAATGTTTATGGTACTTCTCTGACTCACTGTCTTGATACTCTGCCTCTCATTGTCAGACAAGGTTAAGGTTGACAGCACCTCAGTTCATAATATTGGTGATGGCTTTGCTCCTCAGTATGGATGATCCAAATTGCATGCCTCAACACCTGGACCATTTTGTACAAGCCATTCACCTATGTAGGAGTTGTGCTTTTCCCTTTGTCTGAGACAGCTATAACCACTTGGTAGGGCTACTCATGGAGCAACATGGTAGACATATGCACACAGAAGCGTATTTGTGAATCACATGTCATGCAATGTAGCACTGTATCATTACCGTAGTGCCAAACATGTACACATGCTTGACTGTACAGGTCACATGCTCCATGTTCACCATGATGTGCAGTGACTTGTGCAAACAAGAATTGTAGTGCACTGGCACTGATTCACAGAAAAGGGTATCTGGCTTCATTAACACATCTACTGTGCTAATTAACCCATGTTAGTGTGATGTAACACAGTGACATCATTTTACACAATGTCCCTTACAAATCTACAAATTTCAAAGAGAGGAATTTGACTAAAGCCTCTATAGTTATGGAACTTTTTTAGGGTAAGGTCCCTCAGCAACAATAACAAACCCTGGGGAGAGTGAGACAGATGCTGTGGTGTATGTGTAACTGGGACCCCATACATTGGCATGGCACAGTGCCATCTGCCTGAGGCTGGAGAATTCAAACTGTGAACATAAGAAGCTGTGGGAAATTATATGCTAAAAGGGGTGTGGGGCTGTACAGGAATATGTTGAGGCATGCCTACAGTACATACAATGGGGGGTGAGTCTATAAACAGCATTAGCTGCAGATGCTAACCAGATACAGAAATGAGGAAGAGGCAATGGTATAGTCATGTGCATGCCACAATGTAACATACACACACACTCACAGACTGATGACCAGAAGGATTCAATGCCTTGAAAAGTTCAATAGCCAGGAGAAAGAAGTGATGTGGCTACAGACCCACCACATACACATGGCATGTGCCTCCTGGCAAAGGTGCTGCAGACAAGCATAATTAGGACAAGGTTTGGCAGGGACAGATGCAGGATGTGAAACAGTGGGAAGAAAGCACATACTGTTAGGCATGCTGAGAGATCAGAGAAGACTTAGCATATAATAAATCTCTACAAAAGGTGCGACAAAATGCTACTGATATGATACGCCATACAAAGACGACAACATGGGGCATTGTGATAGACATGTTCACCACAGGGGATGGACCATTAAGACGTATATCATTGTAGTTTTGGAGTTTTCTCATGTCAGTCACTGTCCAAAGTAGCCACCCATACCTGTGGTAGCTTGGATGTGAGAACTGGTCTGGCACCAAACATTCATGTGTCACTAGGTTAATAATGTCCATCACAGCATACTTTAGCACACACACACACACACACACACACACACACACACACACACACACACACACACACAAACCGCTGTGTGTTTTAAGCAAAGAAGGGCCATCTGCATACCTGCTCTGCAAGGCATTTATGTTCTGCAATTACAATAGCCTGCATGACATGATACATATACATATACTTCAGCAGTAGTTTCACATGTAGCACTATCCGTACCACAGGGAGTTATAGAGGCACATATGTGTGGGCTGACAGAAATGTTATGTCTGTTCATGCTTTCATAGGTTCCACTGGTGTTAGGTTAACAGAACAACATCACACTGATATCAGCAGGTAACCTGCAGCTGATTGTAATGGCAAAATTCAAGTGGCAGAGGTCAATAACATAGAGACATTTCTGCGGCACTACAAGGAGAGCAGCCATAGACATCCACCATTGCAGAGGCCCCTGTAGAGGTAAAGGGTGGACTTAGAGACTTGAAGTGCCTGAAAGTCCCTCAAGCTTAATTTGTGTCCCCACTCCAGTCAAAATGAGTCATAAGCACTGCCTCTGAGATGTGCATACTCACCATAGGAGATAGAGTTGGGGAGCTGTAGCTCCGCAATGACTTCAGGACTGTCTTTGATATGGCTATTACACCTCAAATAAACCAGTAAATATGTAGATCAGCAGATGGCTGCATTGTGGAGATGGTGAGTGTGTTCAGTGGTTTGCAGGAAGGAAATTATATAGAGTTTAAAGACAGGAAGCACATAGTGTTGCAGAGATTCATCATCATCAACCCCCTTTTTTGCCATTATCTACATGGGATCAGGGTGTTATGTTAACTGTTGCTATCTCTCTCAATTCAGTGCCACACTCCTGCCTTCTTCGACACTCATGCCCGACTGTCACAGATCTTCCCTCACACAATCCATCCACCTCTTAGCTGATGCCTCTCTTGCTCCCTTTTCTTCCTTCCTTCTTCCTGTCTATCCCAAATCTTCTTCAGCAAATTGTATTCTGTTTTTCTGCACATTTGCCTAAACCACTGTAATCTGTTCTCTTTAATCTTTTTTGTAATTGGAGCTACTTTAGCTTCTGCTTTTATGTCCTTATTTTTTCGTCTGTCCCACAGAGTGCATCCTACCACCCATCTCAGGCATTTAATTTCCATCACATCTAGCTTCCTCATCTGCTCTGCCTTCACTGCCCAGGTTCCTGTACCATGCAGTAGCACTGGTTGCACCGTTTTGTGCACCTCACTTTTCAGCTTCTTTGACATTCTTCTGTCATACACTACACCTGACAAACTCTGTGCTAGTTGGCTGCAGCTCCTCTGATTCTAGCTTTGACCTCCTCATTCAGTCTTGCCTTCTTCTTAAACATCTTTTGATGCCTGTGCACTGGCCCAGTAATCAAGAGCCTTAGTCCTCAACACTAACACCAGTGAGGAACATCCACATTGGGAAGGATAACAAGTACACACACAGTAAAGTACAATTTCCCTAAAGAGCACACAGAGATCACAGTTAGTCTGGGGCTGCTTTCACCCTTTCTCTCCAGATCTCAATAAGACTCCCCACTGGCACAGCTATAGGGTACAGGTCTCCACCTTGTGGTCAAACTAAAACCTCCAGCACCCTCTCTGTCCAACCAGTGCTTTGTGTCCCTGCCCAAGTAGCTGATACACACATACACTTTGAGATATAAGTTATATACAAACACGCAGATACTCCTGTGGAAGGCTGGCACAGGTTCTCCAGCTATGCCACCTTCTCTGGCAGGCTATAAGGTAGAAATCACTGCCACCAACTACTAATATCAGCTACTAATAAGGCCCTTACTAAAGGGTGCCCAATTATTACTGTGCAATATTATTATCCATATAGTAGGTGTGACCCAGGGCTAAAGCTATTGGAGTGGCTTGGACAGTATCACTATATACATGCAATGTACTCTAGAGCTTACATTATCTCTGTACAAAACATCCACAGTTGAAAGGTTTAAAAAATATTTAATAATAAGTAATAAAAACACAAGACATTACTTCTTACTACACAGTGCTAGTCAAGAGTTCAGAGATCACAGGAAAATACTTAAAATAATACAGTAGAATAGTTCTGACATCAATATAGAAAAACAGCTAGACTAAACTTACTATTTTCTATCTATATCTACGATCAATCACAGTTCTAAATAAACTTACATATACAGCAAAAGCAAAGTACTGGTGGCTTGTTGTCAGCTTTAGACAAAATCCAAATGCTTTGGCTCTCTCGCTCTCTGAGTCAATCTTTTAAATTGATAATACATCCTGCTGAGTCGTTTTAGATTACATCATTCTTAACAATTCTCTGGTTTCCCAGGCTCTACATTCACATTTCTTAGTAAGCTTGCACCTGGTCAGGAAACCACAGTAATTAAAGACATTATATATGTAAAATCTAGCAATTCACTATGGTCTCAAAACAATAGAAAGAAACTGCTGGTTCAGATGCCATGGATCTGAGTTTGAGATCAAACAGTCATACAAGGCTTGACTTAGCTTTCTTCCAGCAGAGTGCACTGTTGTAACATTTTTGACGTTCAGCATTTAACACAATTTTCTTCCTTTTAAGAGAACAAGCCTGTGGCTTATATTAATATTTACAACTGACAGAATTATCTATAAAATTCCATCTAGCTGGGCTGGCAGCCTTCACATATCTTCACATCCCCCCAAGAACTCAAGCTAGTTTTTCAAGTGTCCCTTGAAAAAGGTTGCTTGAGAGGATTAAGTCTATCTGAGTATACCTTACCCCATTCCCTGTCTTGAGAGCCCATCTGTGTTGGCATTGCTACTCCCACTGTGGTGCTACACTGACATATCATATGCTTGCAACCCTAGGCTCCATCTTAGTAACTTGGCATTTTGCTGGCTGGCTCTGTTTAACCATGTTAGGGGATTATGATCTGTCACTACAGTGAATTTTCTTCCATACAGATAAGGCTGAAGTTTCTGCAGTGCCCACACTATGGCTAGACATTCCTTTTCTATAACTGCATAGCATTCCACCCTGGGTTGAAGCCTATGACTGAGATAAACCACTGGGTGCTTTTCTCCTTCTGAAGAAATCTAAGTACAGCCCCCACCCCATGGTCGGAAGCATCCACCTGCACAACAAATTCTTTGCTGTAATCTGGACTGGCTAACACAGGGGGTCCTCCCAAAGCTTCTTTAAGCGTCTAGAATACCTGTTCACATGCTGGGGTCCACACTACCGTATCTGGCCTGTTTTTCTTGTCAGGTCTGTGAGGGGAGCAGCTATGGTACTATAACTGGGGACAAACTTTCTGTAGTATCTTGCTGTTCCTAAGAATGCCCTCACCTGTTTTTGGTAGCCAGTGCAGGCCATGCCTGAATGGCTTCTACTTTTGCAGGTTCTGGCCCGATCTCACCACTCCCCAATATATGTCTCAGGCAGGAGACTTCTGCCATACCTACCTGAAATTTGCTCAGCTTAATGGTCAACCCTGCCCTCTGTAATTTGCCCAGCACCTCCCTGACATGCTGAAGGTGCTCTTGCCAGGAATGGCTGTAGATGGCAATATCATTTAGGTAAGCAAGGGCAAGCCCTCCTGCTCCTGGTAGGATATGATCTAACAGCCTCTAGGAAGTCACTGGGGCATTTTTCATCTCAAAGGGCATCTTTGTGAACTCATACAAGCCAAAAGGAGTCACAAATGCTGACCTTTCTCTAGCACTGGGAGTCAAGGGCACCTGCCAGTAACCCTTGGTCAGATCAATGGTGGTAAGATATTTAGCCCCATCCAACTGATCTAGGGCCTCATCTGTCGTAGGCATGGGGTAAGCATCTGACTCTGTGTGACTATTTAATTTCCTGTAGTCCACACAGAACCTGATGCTGCCATCCTTCTTTGGTACCAGTACCACTGGAGAGTCCCAGGGACTGTTGTAGTCTTGAATTACCTCTAGTTCTAACATCTCCTGTATCTTCTCCCTCAGAGTCTGTTTGACTCTCTCAGGCACCCTATAAGGGGCCTGTCTAATAGGCCTTTGGGGTTCTGTATCCTCCTGGTGCTGCACCAGGTGGATGCAACTGGTTTCCTAGTGAACATGTCCCCAAACTCCTGTAACACTGCTCAGATTTCTCGAACCTGGATAAGAGATAGCTGCTGGTACATTGCTACCCCTTCCACTGAGGTGTCAGTCTGAGTCTCATTGAGGAGATCAGTCACCACATCTCCCTCAGACTCCTCCTGCAATCCACTGCAAATACTCAACACAAGGGCCTCCCTATCATGGTAAGGTGTCATCATGTTAACATGGTACAATTTGTGCTCCTGCCTCCTGCTTAGCAGTTCCACCATGTAGTTAACATCACTTACCTTTCTTACCACCGTGTAGGGTCCCTCTCAGGTTGTTTGCAGTTTGTTGTGTCTGACAGGAATGAGAACCATTACCTGCTACCCTACAGCATACTCTCTAGCTCAAGCATTCCTGTCATACCATAACTTTTTCTGTTGTTGAGCTTCTGCCAGGTTCTCCTCGGCCAAGCCCATGATTTTCCTGAGCCTTGTCCTGAGGTTTAGGACATATGCCACAACAGACTCCTTGTGAGATTCACACTCACCTTCCCACTCATCACAAATTAAATCTAGAGACCCCCCCACCCTATGCCCATACAGCAACTCAAACGGTGAAAAAGCTGTGGATTCCTGGGGAACCTCTCTGTAAGCAAACACATGGGGCAAATATTTGTCCCACTCCTTCTTAAACTGGTCTGCAAATGCCCGTAGCATGGACTTGATTCTAGAGTTTAACCTGTCAGCAAGACTATTAGTCTGGAGATGGTAGGGGCTGGTCTTCAGGTGCTTTACCCTGCAGTACTTCCACAGACAAGCCAGCAGGTCTGACATGAAATTGGCACCTCTGTCAGTCAGTATTTCCTTTGGGAACCTATCCTGCTGAAAATTTCTAACAAAACATTTGCCACCTTTTCTGCCTCAATGGAGGGCAAAGCCACTGCCTCAGGGTATCTTGTAGCATAATCTACTACCACTAGGATATATTTTTTCCCTGTGGAGCTTGGGGTACTCAGAGGCCCCACAATATCCATAGCTATCCTCTGAAATGGCTCCTCAATCATAGGCAAAGGCCTCAAAGGAGATCTCACCTTGTCTCATGCCTTGCCTACCTTTTGGCACTGCTTACATTTCCTGCAGTACCCTGTTACATCTCTGGGGTTCCAGGCCAATAAAAGTTCTATTTAATACATCTCTTTGTATGTTTTATGCCCATATGGCCTGCAAAGGGAATATCATGGGCTATGGCTAGAAGCACCAGATGGTAGGCTCCAGGCACTACCAATTGCTGTATCCTTTCACCTTTTATCCCTCCCTCAGGGGTCCACTCTCTATACAGTAACCCTTTGTCCCAGTATACAGATTCCCCCTTCTCTTGAGAATCAGGTGCCTCACTACCTACCTGCCTCAGGCCTTGCAATGTAGAGTCTGATACCTGAGCCTGTCTCAACTTTTTCTTTGTAATCCCTCCCAGCTCCCATTCCACAGGAAATCTGGCATCCTCTGACACTCACTGTCAGTCTGGGTACTACTACTCACCTCTACCTTTGCAGTCACTCTGTCCAAGGGAACATCAGTACCCACAAGCAGCTGTGGCTCACCTTCAGTCTCACTGCTACAGAGAAGTTCCCTCCCTGAAGTAACCACCTCACCAGTCCTGGCTGCAAGTATGTGATCTGTCTGGGTTTTCCCCAGGCTACCAGACCCACCTGCTTGTCTCAAAACCTGACTGTGTGTAACTGCATTAACACATGGTACTGCCCCATCCAAATGCTTCCCTATCAGGATATCTGCAGGATAGTAGTTCAGTACCCTTGTTGTCTCAAGACAACCTACTATTGGCATTTTATCTTTCCCACTTACTGGTTGTCTCACCTTTTGTTCCCCACCTTGCCTCAATGGACATCTGTATGCCACATGGCCCCACTGCTTGCATTCAAAACATTTAACCATAGGTCCTGGACATCTACCTGAACTAGTGGCTTCCCTACTACTGGCAGATTCTGTTGGGGCAGTCTGGGCTGCACACCGTGGATTCCTTTAGACCCATAAGCAGTACTGGGAGTCCATTTCTTGTGCAGGGATGCCCTGCTTGCTAGGTATAGGTCACCCTTCTTCCTCAACTCATCTAAAAGAGCACATTGTCTATCAGCTAACCAGATCCTAATGTCTTCAGGCAAAGTGCTAAGGGTTTTTTCCCTCACCAAAAGGTCTGCCAGCCCTTCAAAAGTGGTGTCCTGACATCCACTCACCCACCTATAAAAATAAGTGCTCATTTCAGCAACATATTCACACACACTTTCATCTGCCTTGTGTCAATGATCACAAAACTTTTTCCTATAAGTTTCAGGTGTTAGCTTAAAAAATTCTAACAGACAACACAGTTACAGCTTTACCATAGAGTAAGGGGGTCAGGAACCATATCCAGAGCCTTTGGTCAACATCATATTATTTACATACCCTATCAAACATAAGAATGAAACTATCAAAATTATCCCCCTCTGTAAACTGTGGAAGAAATTTATTGACCTTTTGTGCTTCTGCTTTACCATAGAGTAAGGGGTCAGGAACCATATCCACAACCTTTGGTCAACATCATATTGTTTACATACCCTCTCAAACATAAGAATGAAACTATCAAAATTATCCCCTCTGTAAACTGTGGAAGAAATTTATTGACCTTTTGTGCTTCTGGGGTCTGGTTACTCCCTTCCCCATTACCTCCATGACTCTGTCAAAAAGTCAGCATCTCCTTTCCGTGCTGCCTCTGCTTTTCCGTCTCCTCAGCTTCCAAGCATAGCAGTTTCTCATTCTCCTCAGCCTGTAGATGTCTCAGTCTCTCTGCTGCTTCTGGTTCCAAATGCCTGGCCTCCAGCTCAAGTCTCTTTAGCTCCAGATGGCTTTTTAAGTCCCCTGCAGAAAGGTTGAGCTGTCCATTCTCTGAGTGTTGCACATATCTAGGACCATCTGATCGCCCTCCTTATTGCTGTTTTCTGATGAAACTGTGACCAAAGCTGCAGTCATGTCTGGCTTAGTCAGGTTTCCATGCACCAGTCCCTTAGCCTCGCACATCTCAGCCAACTGGCTCCTTGACAGCTTGCCATACTCCTCTGCTGACATGCTTGCCTGCTCTTTCTCTGACTAACTAAGCTAACAAAAGAAATAAAATAATTGTGATCTGAATTCTGAATATTTACTGCATGGCTAATTTACAGTACAAAAAACACCTTCAGTGACCACTGTATACAAGCTACAAGAATTCACTATCCGCACCACTACAAGCCAATTGCCAACCAATTAAAATGTGGTGTGGGTATCCCACCACTGCCAACCAATTAATATGTGATGCCCGTACACTGGCCCAGTAATCAAAGAGCCTCAATCCTCATCACTAACACCAGTGAGGGGCATCCGCATTGGGAAGGATAACAAATACACACACAGTAAAGTGCAATTCCCCTTAACAGCACACAGAGATTACAGTCAATCTGGGGATGGTTTCTCCCTTTCTCTCCAGATTCCCAATAAGACACCCCACTGGCATAGCTATAGGGTACAGGTCTCAGCCTAGTGCTCAAGCTAAAACCTGCAGCACTCTCTCTGTACAACCAGTGCTTCGTGTCCCTGCCCAAGTAGCTAACACACACATACACACTTTGAGATGTGAGTTATATACAAACACACAGACACTCCTAGGAGAGGCCGGCACAGGTTCTCCAGCTGTGCCCCCGTCTCTGGCAGGCTATAAGGTAGAAATCACTGCCACCAACCTCTAATATCAGATACTAATAAGGCCCTTACTAAAGGGCATCCAATTATTACTGTGCAATATTATTATCCAAATAGTAGGTGTGACCCAGGGCTAAAGCTATTGGAGTGGCTTGGACAGTATCACTAAATGCAGGCAATGTACTCTAGAGCTTAAATTATTTCTACACAAAACAGCCACAGTTGAAAGGGTTAAAATATTTAATAATAAATAATAAAAACACAAGACAATACTTCTTACTACACAGTGCTAGTCAAGAGTTCAGATATCACAGGAAAATGCTTAAAATAATACAGTAGAATAGTTCTGACATCAATACAGAAAAACAGCTAGGCTAAACTTACTATTTTCTATCTATATCTAAGAGCAATCACAGTTCTAAATAAACTTACATATAGTGAAAAAGCAGAGTACTAGTGAGTTGTTGTTAGCTTTAGACAAAATCCAAAATGCTCTCTCTCTCTCTCGCTCTCTCTGAGACAGTCTTTTAAATTGATAATACATCCTGCTGACTCATTTTAGAGTACATCATTCTTAACAATTCTCTGGTTTCCCAGGCAAACAGAAACTCTACATTTACATTTCTTAGTAAGCTTGCATCTGGTCAGGAAACCACAGTAATTAAAGACATTATATATGTAAAATCTAGCAATTAACTCTGGTCTCAAAACAATAGAAAGGATCTGCTGTTTCAGACACCATGGCTCTGTGTTTGAGATCAAACAGTCATAAAAGGCTTGACTTATCAGCTTTCTTCCAGCAAAGTGCACTGTTGTTACATTTTTGACATTCAGCATTTAACACAGTTTTCTTCCATTAAAGAGAACAAGCCTGTGGCTTATATTAATATTTAAAATGACAGAATTATCTACAAAATTCCATCTAGCTAGGCTGTCGGTCTTCACATATCTTCACACACTCCTCCCAGATACTTGAAGCTATTAACCTGTTTCACTATCTTCCCTTCTATCTCAGTTCTCAGCGTATCTGTAGCACCTTTGCTGAGGTTACCAGAGGTAACTTTTGCCACTATAGTTGCATATATGTAGCACAGTATCATTGCCATTTTGTTTACCTTTGCAGGGCATGCAGTCTGTGGCCACTGGTGGGGCCAGATGCAAGATGCTCAGGCACAAGCCACCCCAAGTAAAACTAAACAGTTCTTTAGGTGAGACAATATCATTGCCACCTGTGGTCACATGGCCAGCAATCCCCTGTTGAGGACCTTATCCAAGTCATCAAAATGCTGCTTATAGGGCTCAACTCATAGGATGACTCATCTAGGACCATGTGCATGCTCTTGTAGCTCTATAATTTCCCTGCTATGAGTTGCTTCAAGCCCCAACACCACAAGCCAAACTGTGAATACCACCAATGGTCACAGTGTAGCAGCATGATCCCACCATCAGAGGATGTGATTCCTGACCCCTCACAATGTCCCAGTCTATGTGGCTAACGTGGTCATATCTCATGACCCTACACTACATTATATTATTGGAGAAACTGGTTTCCTCTCACCTGTACAAGTGATAATCACTGTTCTCTGCCCATTCCATACCCTGTATTGATATAGTGAAATCAGATACTACATACATTATTTTACTCTTTGTTGCTTGTGCAATAGCCCATAGTTGTGGACCAAATGCCACCACTTTGCTACTGTTGCAACTTGTTGCACTTACCTCTGTTCCAAATCTGGTACCGCTGTTTCCAATTCCACCTTTCTGCCTGCTGCTGTTGCTGTGACTGGTATGCAAAACTGCCAAGGTGTTCATCTGCTGCTATGGTTGGATGTGCAGTGCTATGTTGTGCAGCATGGCACATAGGATTTGGTTGAACTTTATTGCAGTATCGCTTATGAGGTACACAGACGTTAAAAGCATCTCTTCATTTGTTCAAATACATGCCCCACCGACATTTTGCATTTAACATGGCCTGTGTTATAGTCATTTCCTGCATGGTATGGGGGTTGTATATCAAGGTCATCAGCCATGGCTGTTGGGTAGATCTGGCATTACCCTTAACACACAGCAAGCAGCATATTATGCATGGTCTTTTCCTTGCTTGCATGGTGCCCATCTATTAAGCAAATGTGTACACCTACAAGCCAGGTGACCTGTAAGAACACTCCCCAACAGGAACTATTAGTATAGGCAGACATGTGCCAAATAAGTAAAGGATGTGAACTACCCAGGTGGTGCATTGCACATATATAATGCCCCGGACATTAAAGGCCATGTGACAGATCAAGGAGTGGAAGTCTTTCTTATTAATCTATTGCAGATCCTCTGTCCCAGGTGGAGCCATGGCAACAACATGTATACAGTTGATGGCTCACAGGACCTCAGGGAAATGGGCTGAGTTATAAAAGATCTAATTGCTATTGTTTCACCTTTTAACTGCCCTAGGAAACCAAATATGCTATTTCACATGTTGGGGAACTAATTTAGGATTCATTGGCTTTTGCATGCATACCCCTAATGCTCCGATATTGGTCATGGGAAGGTCCTTGTAGATGGTTAAGCCTGCACATGTTTATATACAAATATCCACATATCATACATCCACATCAGTTCTATTTTTTTGATAACACAGTTCATTTAGGACACTCAAAGAATCTCTGTCCACTTGCTGGTATGTTAGTGCTTTCTGCACTTCCTCCATTGGCATGGATGGTCACAACATGCAACTTTCTGTTTTCTGGATCTGATGGTGGATCTCCGTAAGAGTGTCATGCTTCACCAACTACACACATCTTCAGATCAGAAATTATAACCCAATCCCAGCAAAACTCCACTGGTGACCTCTACCATGGGTCATACTAAGGTCAGATGTTATCTTCCATATGCAATTGATCGATCTGTAGTACTCTTCATTCTCTTCCACACAATACTCTAGCCCAACAACAGAGAATCATTCTCTTCCACACAATACTCTAACCCGACAACAGAGTACCATTCTTTTCCACAAACTAGTCCAACTGTACAAAAGACAATCATTCTCTTCCACACACTACTGTAGCCCTACATTAGAGAACCATTCTCTTCCACACCCTACTTTAACCTGACAGCAGGGAATCATTCCCTTCCACACACTATTATAGCCCAACAACAGTCAACCCCAACCCTGATAATCAACTTTTTCTGCCATAAATGCTAAAATTTGGGAACTATATGCCTGGATTACCCAACATAAGCCTAATATTCTCACTGTGACTAAAAATTGTCTTAAACTCAGAATAAACAATCTGAAATTACATCTCCACACTATAATATAATCTGTAATGACTGTATAAAGAGGAAAGTTGTGGTATTACTTTAATATTTCCTAATAACTACTCCATTTACCCTTACAATAAACCAGTACCAAAAATTCAATTCAGCAGAACTTCTTATTAAATGAAGTTGAACAACTATAAACAAATATGGAATACTGTTCTTTACATCCCTCCTGGTGACAATACAGCTATTCTGGAAGATATCCTACTTTGGATAGCCATAACATTTGCACAAGAAATACTACTACTAGGTGATGTGAATGGAATGTCAGTCAGTTGTACATAAACTCTAACTCCCCTACATGTAACATGAAATTCTTTGGTTTTAGACAACTAATTAATAGCCTCACACATTATAGCAAGATATCAAATTCCCTATTAGACTGGATCCTAGTGTCAGACCCTAGCGAATACATCACCTCAGATACAATGTTTGATCATCTCCCAATCTATACCGCCAGGCATCTCCCACATCAACTTAAACAGCATGTTTATAAAAGAATATGCAACCTCTCCAAGTTTAAGCTAGAAATGCTCATTACTAACCTATCATCTATTAACTGGATCTTCTTAAAAATCCTCCCCTAAGATGATGCTGTAAATGAATTCAATACAACGTTCCTGAATATCCTAAATTGCCTCGCACCTCCTAGAAGGAAGAGATTAAAGACAAATAATGCAATTTGGCTATCCAAAAAGAGTAGAATGCTAATGTAGGATAGAGAAAAAAAAGCAAGGAAAGAATGGCAAAAGTATAAACACCTCAATATCTTGAAAATTTTAGAATGTTTCACAATCATACTAAACAGAAAAATAATAAAAACAAACAAAAAAATACTAAAATAACTTTCAGAATAATAGTAAACACAGCCTTAAAAAATTCTGGACAGCCATTAAAGAAGTCTTGCATCCTGGCCATAATTTCATCTTTAACTCCTCTCTCAATAACTCATCCACCACAATGCAATTCAGCTCTTATTTCATGGAGTGTATAGCATCTCTAACCAAGGATTCCCCAACATCTAATCCTAGCCTGTCAAGCAGCCACACATCACCACATCCACTTTCACCTTTAAATCTGTGCCAACATCCTATATAAAATTAATCTTAAACAAACTCAAACCATACTCTACTTCAGTCGATGATCTTCCAAGCAAATACCTTAAAACAGCATCCAATAATAGTGCCTACCCTTTCTCAATCCTTATAAATAGGTCAGTCCAGGAATCCCACATTCTCTCTCTCTGAAAAATGTCATACATGATCCCTCTGCACAAAGGAGGAAATTCAACAAACATTACTAACTCTAGACCTGCACTAATCTTAGCCCCGTCTCCAAAATACTTGAAAAATAAATTCAAAAGCAATTGCTAAACTATCTCCTGCAGGAAGCACTCCTATCCCCCACACAACATGGCTTCTGTCCTTTCTATAGTACTAACAATGCACTTCTAACCTATATAGATACTGTCAGTAAAGCTAAAGATAATGGCAAATTAGTTTCCTCCTTTTTTCTTGTCTAAAGCTTTTGACACAGTTTGTCAGAGCAAACTTCTACTTCAGATGTTCTCATTAGCTCTAGTCCACACTTCTATGGTTCAAAAGCTACCTGTCCAATACATATCAGTCAGTAAAATGGCACGTCAGTCTTTCGCCATACCTCCCAGTCACTGCTGGTGTACCACAAGGCTTTATCCTTGGTTCCCTCCTCTTTAACATTTTCATCTACACTCTCCACATTTCCACACAACAGGCTTCCCTTATACAGTATTCAAATGACTCCACTCTCATTTGCTCATCTGACAATGTGTCATACCTCCAAAAAATTACTCAGGAAGCTTTAACAGCAACTGAAACATGGTTTTGTAAGTCACAACTCATGCTCAATCCTAAAAACAAAATAAAATCAACTACTACTTTTTCCCCATATCACTCTCCCATCAAAAAACAAAATGTAAAGTCCTCTTCCTTGATAATACAACCATTGATGTCACTTCTCATAGCAAATTATTAGGGATGATAGTGAATAATAATCTGAGCTTTGACCTGCATATACAAAATTGCAGAAGAAAAACTCATCAAAAATTAGGGGTGTTTTACAGAGGCAAAAACTTTCTCACTGATGCAATTAAAGCTACACTTGCCACTACTTATCTCATTCCCACACATCTTTATGGTGCTTTCATCCTTACTAACATTCAAGCATCATAAATAATCAAATCTTGAACAATGCCATAACAAAGTTACTAAATTTGCAACAAATATTCCTTTCATAACCCACCACTGTATAGCACTAAAAAGCCTGAACCAGTTAGAACTACCCTATACAACTGTGTTCCTAGTCTGTCATTACAGTCCAGTAACTAAAAACTCCTCTCTGTCCAAAAACCTATCAAATCTGCTGGGCATTGTCTGTGCTCATACCATGGTGCTAAGGCCTGGAACTCCTTATCTCTGTCCATCTGGTTAATACTCTCCTTCCATTCCTTTAAAACCCTTCTGAAAGACTTCCTAGCCAGAAGCTCACTCTGTTCTTGCACAACACCAGGATAATTATATCCCTAAATGTGGACAAATACCTATTCATACCTTACATCTCCTTACTCTCCTTTCTGCATCCACTTCTTTACTTCTATCAATTTCTCTCCCCTGGCTTTCTTTTAAATATACCATAAGTCTGCTTTTCTCTCACTTCATGTTGCAATTCCTGTTTGTATTATACTAACTTACTTTTAATTTCTATATAATTTAATTAAAATTTCTCTAACTGTTAAATCATTGTGATATAACTTGTATCAGTTCTTAACCACAGTTTTCATATTATGAATAATTTGGTATAATTACTTAAATTGAATTTGTTTTTTGTATTATTTTTAAAGACTTGTAAAATTATTTTTTCTTAAAATGTTTTATAATAGTCCTTGTCTCAGGACTCTGCTGAAAAGGGTCTCCTACCTAGTCAGACCTTCCCAGTAATTAAATGTCAAACAGTGCTCTTTAGCATGTGCTTTCCTAAAAATATCTTCACTAGCTGGCAATGCAATGAACGATGAATTGATCAACACACCCCACCCCTCCAAGCAAATGCTGCTGAGTTACAGCTGCTGGTATGCCTAGCATGGCTCCTATCACATACACCACAAATCTCATCATTCAAAATGAGTGTGTGCCACCATAGAGAACATTGATATGTTTCTGAATCAGTCCTCCATTTATGGTTTCTTAAGCTGCATAATTTAAGAGGCTGATGATTTTCATGGGGTTCTTCATTTACATGTTGTTTACCATTCTGTTTTCACCGTTGTGCAACTGTGCTGTTTATATCTTAGAACTGCCCATACCCTGCATATGGCTGACAATGTGTCAGCCCCCTTTCACAATGTCCTTGTATATGAAGAATATCACAAAAGAAGCTGAACAATGACAATACCACACTTTATAAGATATTTTGTTTTTAATTTCTTAGCTTAACTAGCTGGTAGTCATAGTTCTGGCAAAGCAGAAGGAAACAGGTGAAATATAGTTGCAACTTGAAAAATGTACATTCTTTAAATAAGCAGTGAAATCCTTTAGAGCCACATTACTAGGTAATTCAGAATGCAGTATAATCATGTGACGCTTGTGATATTACATCCCAGATAGAATATGTAGTGTGCTGACACATACTCTTGAGAATTCCCCTACAGGATGTGGAATAAACTTTAGCTTCGTTTAAATGCATGCAGCTCACATGTTGTGAAATATGAAACACAAATCACAACTTGTTGCTTAATTTGTGACATATGCAGAAACCTGGAATTATTTGCATATGACAAGGGTTAAAAAGCATTAAAACATTTTAATAATGCCACTTATTTTCACTTAGATTTTTGGATTTCCAATTAATTTTGAAGAGCATAAAGTTACCAACCTGACAAATTGATACAGAACACAGAAAGAGTATTTGCAGAATACTTATGACATAAAAGGCACCATAGCTGCACTCTACCAAGCTAGTTTATGTGAGTGGTGTAGGTAGCAGGGTGGCTTGGGTAATGCAAATGGATAGTATCAGCGCAATAGAGAAGCAGTGACATTCCTCCCATAAGCCAAGAATGGCTAAGATTCAACACTAAAAAGTACAATGTTATACCCTTTGGTACTCAGAATCAAGGGAAGTATTATATAATGTCAGAGGAAACGGTGATGGTCAACAATGATAAGCCAAATAATAATTGGGAGGAAGGGGTCATGCAAGGTGACTGAAAGACAACCACACGAATTTCCAAGAAAACAGATCATTGGTAAGGCCTCGCTGAGAATGTTAATCCCATATGTGGAGCATGCATGCATGCCTGTAACAGTGTCACTAGCATAGTTGTAGTTCATATAACACAAGAACAATGACATAAGATTTGAGTAAAGTTTTGTAAAGGGAGGGGACTGGGACCTCAGTAACCACTAAGTGGAGAAAAGGGAGGAGAGAAAGGAGGTATTAGTAGAAATCTCCATACAGCTGCAGGCATGAGAAAGATAATGAGGAATAATACACATAACATAACATATAAAATAAAATAAAATAAGAAGTATATAGTGACAAAAGGGCAAGACATAGGAATACAAAGGTAGAGAAAGAAACAGCATGGTAAAAGCAATTTTTAGACAATGAGATGGACATATGAAACAAACCTATAGCAAATAAATACAGTAGTAATATTCACAACCTCCAGTCAACATAGTTATCATTTTCAAAATATCATGGAGAACTATTAAATATGTCTCTTCCATCACATTCTACACTAAGCAACTTGTTTCCAAGTCAGAAAAGTAGTGAGTGCTATGAATAGCATTCAAACCCTTTAATTTCTCTTCCTCCTCCCACTCTCAGCCTTGGGTAAAAATTAGGAATATTGTCCATTTCACAGTGTACACTCCTCAGCAAGTACTCTCCAGAGTCAGATCATGTAGGTTAAGAGAGGTTTACACTTCTCTGCTGTATTATACAGCACCAAGCTAAATACTCACCCGACATATTTAGCTACATGTGTAAGCTAGACTTGACTTAAGGGTTCTGTGAAATCATATTCAAGTATTTGTTTTTCAGTCTTCCTACAGAAAATACTGTTTTATTCGCTGTAGCTGATCACCAGATCCACTTCACAAAATGCGCACTTCCCTCATAATCCCCAGTTTTAAGCTTACATAGACCAGCAAATCCTTGAAGACTACAAATAGCTTTTCATGCAGTTTTCTTCCTGCATACCACAGATAATTATAAACTTTGCAGTAGCCAAAGATAAAATCCCCAGGGAATAAACTGTGCCTGCAAGCCAAAGACCAATGTAACTGAAGAAAACAAGGTACAGAAACATGACTGAAAGCATAAAAGGTTTAAAAGTTTAATAAGGTAAGCGCTTTCAAACAAAATACTAGTGCTTCATCAGACCATATAAAAACTGCATCAGCAAACACTTTTAATACATTCATATTAATTCAAAACAGCCAATGGAACTCAAAGAAAGGTAAAGACCTGACATCAGCCTGTATTATTTAAAGAGACATCATGAGTTTAGTACAGGCTTAATAGAAACCATGCCATTTAGACCTGGGTATTTATCAGTTTGCCATAGTATAATCCAATGCAATTCTCTCGTTTCACTGAAGTTTTTATCATCACCACCATGTATATTTTCAGTAATAATTTCAATAACTTGAAATCCAAAGCCATGTTCATTCTAATTCTGCATACAATGTACGGTTAGTACATTTCTGGTGTCACCATTCCTAATACAATACATATGTTCCCTGACTTGTTCCATCAGTGACCTATTGGCTTTTCCTACATAGAAACATGTCACCAGATAAATCAGATTCCTTGTTCAACAATTAGCTTTAACCACAAGATGTTCAGATGCTTAAGAAAGAATTCTATGAAAGGGGGTATACGGCATGTGAGGTTGAAAGGAATATTTTATATGGGAGCTACACAAAGGGTAAATAAGGCAAAGCCATATTTTTCAAACCAAGTTTTTGAGGCCAAGTCCACTCAGGCTATATTAGTAATAGGAGTAGTTTGCCTATATCGTTATTTTACACTAGTGATATGACCGGCATTATGAATATCATGAAGTCGAATTGGTCTATATTGAGCTTGGACAACGACATCTTGAAGGCTGTTGGCCATAGACCAAACTTTGCCTTTAAGAATAAGAAATCTCTTAAAAGAAAACTTTGCTATAAAAACGTGACACAAAACGAACATAGACAGGGTGGTGGTTGGACAGGCACCAGTCAATGTCTTACATGCAATTTCTGTGTGTTTATTAATACATCAGCATGTTTTATTCATCCAGTTACTTGTTTTGAGTATGAATTTGAGGTTAAAGCTAATTGTTGAACTAGGAAGTTTTCATCTATGGTAACTCCAAGTAACTTGGTAAAGGGAACTAACTCTACGGCAGTTTTGTTAATCAGATTTGTTGATAGTGGTGGTTTTTTTTGTAGAGTGAAAAGAAGGAGCTTTTTTTTTTTTTTTTTTTTTTTTTTTAGGGTTAAGGCGAGATGATTTTTGGTGATCCAGATTTCGGTTGCAGAGAAAGCATTTTGGGTCTTAGTCAGAAGTTCTGAATCTGAGGTGGCAGAGCAGATAATTATAGAGTCATCTGCATATTGAACTACAGAACTGTGAGTGAGAGCAGAGTGAAAGATTTTAATGACAATACCAAAGAGAAGATGCCCTAAGATGGACCCTTGGAGAACTCCAGTGGAAGTAGTGAGGAAAGGTGAGAGGGAGTGTAGTCATTTGGTAGATTGTTGCCTGTAAGATAGTTGGTAAACCAGTCTAAGACAGGAGTGAACATGCCCAGGTGTGAGAGCTTTCAAAGGAGGAGAGAATGGGAAATGGTAACAAAGGCCTTTGAGAGACCGATGAAAAGTGCAGAGACAAGTTTACCTTCATTACAGTCATGGTTAACAGTATTCAAGAAGGATAGGAGAGCAGTAGTGGTGCTGTGACCAGGCCAGAAACCATGTTAAGTAGTGGAAAGAAGTTGGTTTTGCAATAGATAATTAATAAGTTGGGTTTGAATGCATTTTTCCTTTATTTTAGAGATGGAGGATTGTAAGACTATGGGGCAGAAATTAGAGATGTCAGTGTTGTTACTGCCTTTGTGTAGGGGGAGGATGTAGGCTTTTTTCTAGATGGAAGGTACATAGGCTTCTAGGATAGATCTATTTATGAGAATGTTAATGGGATAGCAGACAGATTTAGTTGAAATTTGTAGATATTCTGTGGGTAAGTTGTCTGGTGCAGTGCTACCTGGTTTAAGCTTTAGCAGAAGTTTAATTATGGTAGTGGTAGGAATGGGAGAGAAAGAAAAAGGCTGGGAAGTAGAGTTTATTGAAGAGTACTGAGTGGGTATTGGGTTGTGATTGTGGCTAGTTTGTGGAAAAGTGGTGGCAAGCTTGGATATAGTCTCTATAAAATAGGAGTAGAAAAGTGTGGCTATTTCTGTAGGAGTTTTGTCAGGATTTGGGCATGGATTGCTCTTGGTGCCAGGGTTTAAAAGAGTGGGGACAGAGTTCCAAATTTTTTTTGGATTTTGGTTACAATTGTTTTGGAGACAAAGGTAGTAGTGGTTTTTATCTTTAATAACTAGATGTTTTCATGATTGCAGGGCTGTGTTATAGCTGGAGGTCTAAGGGGGTTTTATTTTTCTGCCATTTTTTTCCATGTTCTATCTCTGGTAGTCATATTTTTTTGGTATCTCTAGATAACCAGATAGCATGATTTGTTTTTATTCTCTTGCTTCAGAGAGGAGTCATTCTATTTAGTATACTTAGGAATGTTGAAATGAAAAATTCAACAGCTTCATCAAGGGGTAGAAATTTTAGACTGCTCCAATCAATTTTACTCAGTATTTCATTAAAGGTTGTAGGGTTGAAATTAGCTAGATTTCTGGTGGGTTTGTATTGGTGTTGCCTTAAGGTTGTGGGTGTATTGCGTAATATGTAGACAGGGTGATGGTTGCTGATATTGTAAGGCAGAGTTCCTGCTGAGGAAAATTTGTTGGGGGACTGACACCGGTATCCAGTCTAGGATGGAGCCATTGTTGTCATTTTTCTTGGACCGAGTTACAGTAGTAATAAGGTGCATGAATTTATAAAGATTGATGGGTATAGTAGGCAAGGGATTTGCATGATCTAGCCAGTTTATGTTTACATCACCTAGAATTATAGTTTTGTTGTGGATGTTGTTTGAGATCTAAGATTTCTTCTAATATGGTTATATTATTACCTGGTGGGATGTATATGGCTACCAAGGAGAGACTTTTGAATTTGTTCAGTTTTAGATGTGCAATAATGAGTTCAGCTGCAGAGAATTGGGGAACAGAACTAGAACAGGGGACAATGGTAAAAGTGTTGGGGTACAGAAGTACAACTTCATCCCTTTTCTTGCAGGGTCTGTCTGATCTTAAGCAGGAGAAACATGAGGGGAGGAATTCAGAGTCTTTTATGTATGGTTGTAGCCATGTCTCAGTTATGGCAATTATATCAGGTTTAGAATGGGATATCCAAGCATGGAATTCTGGGATCTTGCTTCTGATACTTTGTAGGTTAATGGTAGAGATATTCAGGGATTTGTGAGGGTTAGAGGAGAGTGAAGCAGAAGGTGTAGGTCCAAGGTTGGTCTGGATGCCCTCACATTGAGGTAAATTGGTAGCACTATCCAAATGTTGTATAAATGGTAGTCTATGCTTAGAGTTATACTGTGTTATGAGGAGTGTTGTGCTTGGAGTATTTTGTTTCTGTAAAAGGATTATAGGTTTGAGGAGTCACAACATATTAGCATAAAGGCTAGAGGATATTTCAGAATAAGATTTGTAATTAAAATATTAGATAGAAGTAATGGATGTGGTTTTAGATAGACTGTGTGATAGATGTAGTGGTGTGAGATATAGAAAGAGGAGAAGAGATAGAGTAAGAGGAAAGGGTACTATTGTTGTGGTTAATAGTGACACTATGAGTTGAGTTGAATGCAGTATTACAGAACAGAAGACTACTAAGAGGAGGAGATGCTTGGAGAAAGTTAGGCAAATTAGTTAGAGATGTATATAGTTGAGCTGATTGGGGAGTCTGTTAATTGAATATGTTATAGTAGGTGGGTTTAATTTTATTAATTGGGCATGTGTTGATTGGTAGGTTGATTGAGGGTGATGTTAAGGTTATCTATAAAAGTAACTGACATGGGGTGGGTGGGAATGGGGGTAGGGTAGGGGAGTGGAGTGAGCCCCAGCGAAGTGAGGGGGAACAGCACAGTTTGACCCAGTCCCCTTGTACAGCACTGTGAGGAGAAAAACAAAAAAAAATCAGTAAGGTGAGTTATATTTGAAAATAGAGCTTGAAATGTTGGATAGGAAAGGGTAGAGGGGTATCTTTATAGGTATTAGCAGGAAAGAAACAGAAGTGCAAAAATAGAATAGGCGATAGGAGCTGAGAGGCAAACAATTAATAACAAGGATGTTCTAAGTAGAGGGATAATAAAGCTAGAGGTAGGAGTGTAGTATAGTCAGGGTGCTATACCGACCATTTTTGATGGCTACCATTTAGAGGGAGAAGGAAGTATTGGGCTGAAGAAAACAGGGAAGATTAGGGCAGTATGGAGTAGAGGGAGCTTGGGGAACAGGAAGGGTTATTTATCAAGGGAATCAGGAGTAAGAGGCCAAGGTACAGAGTCACAAATTTGCTAGACCAGAACTTATGCACATACATTCGCTTTTTAAGGACAGGCTCCATGCTGGAAGGCCCAGGATTCCACCAATAGAACTAAAGATTCTCAGGGACTAGACTTAGCTTTGGATTTACTGCATCAACTGAGGTGGAGGGAGAACACAGTTTTGGGAGTACCTCCTAATGACAGTAGAGAGGATATATGTTAAGTAAATACAGTACTGATAATGGGGGTCTAGATGGACAGTTGAAATAGACTGAAAGGGTGAATAACTTAGTTGACTATATGGTATGTACAAGGCTTAGAGCATGCAAATACATGGGTGGGACCCTGCAGAGTTCTAAGAGATAGTAAAACATATTATCAATAGCTTAATACAGAAAGGTGCAGCTGAATTTTCTGGTTCATAGTTAACAATGCTTAATACAGTTGTTGATATTAGGCACTAATGAGCTCAGATAGTACACCAAAAAATTACAGTCACCCAGTTTGAGCTTAATGCTTATTGGAGAATGGACTCAGATGGTATTAACAGTTGTGGGACTGGCATAGTAAATCTGGTGAGTTGCAGGTAGTAAGCATGCACCAAGTGGGTAGCAGCAAAGAAAGCTTTGTGTGGGTCAGATATGGTATTTTGTCACCAAAGGTCAGATACAGCATCTATGCTAAGTAGAAAGTTAGAGAGCAGTTGTTAATTGGTGTACTTTCGGTGCTCCTAAATTACTGCCACTAAAAAAACAAGATACAATTGTGTTCAATGAGCTCTGCCACATCCACTTAGGTAATTATGCATACATTGACAAACAATGGTCATTGGGGAAATGTTTCATTTTGGTGTTAGTGAAGTGCTCATACATACAAGGTTATACTACTGAAGGGAACAATGGGGAAAATGTTTCATTCTGGTGCTTGGGGATGCATGGACATACAACAGAAGAGGTTGTTGGGGGAAATGTTTCATTTTGATGCTTGTGCATTCATAGACAGACTACTAAAGGGGTCATTAGGGGAAATGTTTCATTTTGATGTCACTTTGGTGCTCATGCATATATGGACAAACTACAGAAGGGATCATTGGGGGAAATGTTTTGTTTTGCTTCTTATGCATACATGGACATGATGGAGTCATTTGGGGGTAATGTTTAATTTTTGGTGGCTGTGCATATATGGACAGACTACTGAAGGGGTTGGTGGGGGAAATGTTTATTTTGGTGCTTGTGTATACATACATACATGGACAGAGTACTGAAGGGGTCATTACAGGCAATGCTTCATTTGGTGTCAGTGAAGTGCTTGTACATACATGGGCAAACTACAGAAGGAATTAATGGGGGAATTGACATAATTTACTGCTTGTGAATACATGGTTAAAATACTGAAAGGACTGATGTGAAAATTGGTCATATTTGTTTATAGGGGTGGTTAAAATAAATTTGTCTAATTGTTGCTATTTTTATTTTATTAAATTATATCTGAGGTAGATCAGTCAATAAAGCTGGCTTTAGTTGTTGGATGTAGGGGTTGTCTGTGGATAAAAGTAACTGACACTGTTATTTGTTTAAAATAACCATTCATTATTCTGGTTTTGCAGAAGTAGTATATGCATTTTTTTACATGCTGTACCTGTCAAGCATCAGTATTGCACTCAGTAAGTAGCTGTCTGTGGTGGTCTGTGCAGGATGTGTGTGATAGTAACTGATTACTGGCAGAGTGTCATTATGAGTACTGTTACTCTATAATAGCATCAGGTTCTCCTGTTTAGTTTTTGGCTGTTTGCTCCTTCTATGTGAAGCCATTTTCTTTTGTGGATTTTATCCAGGTGCTTTGTTTTATTCTCCCAGACACTCGGCAGTGTAATATATGTATCTGTACATTTGTTCTTTTACTTTTCATCTCAGTCTAACAGAAGATAACTATCTTTTTCGGGGGTAAGAAGGCAGGCACTATTCCCAGAAACACTGAATATATTTCCTCACTCATGATTTTTGATTGACTAGAATAGATCTCAACAGTGATCCCTGTGGAACTCCTGTTGATATGGGCAGATAACCAGATAATGTATTCAAATATTTAACACACTGCTTCCTGTCCTGTAGCCATTCCATTTTCCATTTAACAATATAACAGTATTCTATATAACTAAACTTTTACAAATGGACAAGAATGGTAAACAGTCAAAGGTTTTGGTAAAGTGTAATTATATTACACTGGGAATGAATCCTAAATCTAAAGTTGCCATAATTTGTTCATAAAAACGTATTAAGTTACTTAAAGTAGATGTGACTTTTACAAAACCATGTTGTGTAATATCAGTAATCACTACTAGTGTTGGTTCTGTTCACTAAATCAATCACACATATTTCAAAGCATTTTCCAAATATAGATGTTATGCTGATAAGCCTATAGTTTTTAACTTCTTATTTCTCCCCTTTTTTATGCATTGGAATAATGTGTGAACATTTCCATTATTTAGGAACAGTACGATTTTGTAGAAGCCTGTTAAATATACTATGCTAAATTGAGGTAGTATTGGTTTTAATATTAACTAACAGAGACTCTGAAATCATATCTGGGCCCATAAATATTGTCTTATCAATTTTATTCAATGCATCTTTGACCATGTTTGTAGTAAAATTGGGATACTGACCATGTACCGAAATAAGAATTTTAGACTTATCAGTGGTGTTAGCAGAAATATTAACAAGAAAATGTTAAATTCATTAGCTATGATTTGTGGATCTGATGTTAATATACCTTCAATTCCCTGTTCCATCACATTGGGTAGTAGAATCCTTCTCTGATTTCATGTTCAGTAGCTAATGTTCTAGCAGACACAATTTCTTCAAAAATTCTTACAGCAGTAGTCTAAGGAGTTTAAGGCAAGATAAGATGACCAGTTTGTATCAGTAATGCTTTCTATTAGTGACTGATAATCAAGATCACATATATTAAAATTTTAAAAATCTTCTTTGTTTCTTTATGAGTAATGAAAGGTTAAGATCAAAAGTGAAAGTCTTGTGGTCTAAGTATCCTACTGCAAGACCAATTTTTGAATCATGTATACCTTTAGGTATTGTAGTTAAAATTAAATCTAATATGTTTGAGCCTCTTGTCCCTTCTGTAACCAGTTGTGGCATACTGACAAATGTAGTCATGTTAATCAATTCTCTTTTAAATACAGATTTTGCTGGATGATCATTCCATAAAATTCTTGGGTAATTAAAATCCCCTAAGAGTACAATATTTTTAGAATGTAAATACTATTCTAACTGGTCCAAAAAAAACACTGGATTAAATTATCCATAGAGGATGTTTGATAAAGTAACACTATATGTGTTTATCTTTTACTAATGATATCTCTCATCTCCACTATAACTGTTTCAGTCTAACTCACTTGCTTTATAAGTACTGATGTCATAGAATTGTGAATCCAAAAAATAACCCCTCCACCCCTTAAATTATCTCTCAAGCATTCATACTTTATATAACATTTGATGCTTTAATCTTTTGAATTCCAACGTTCAACAATAGCTATTAATTTAAAATTCCCTTCTGATAATACTCCAACAAGTTCACTGTGTTTATTTCCTAAATTTATGCTTTGCAGTAGTGCCATTTTATAACTCTATCAGATCTGGTGATATTGCACATTTGCCCAATGCTGAGTTCAACTCTAAAAATGTTTTATATAGTCAGAAAAATTTTCAGCAGCAAAAGAGAAACCATATAAATACAAATGTAACATATCACCAGAAAATAATTGTCCACTACACAGTCTTCCCAGTACTTGGCAAGACTGATATTATACACCAAAGCCAATTACTTTAACCATTTGTTAATCTGATGTGCTTTCATAAACAAATAATCTGACCAGGACAGTGATGGAAAAATTTCACTAAGTGCACAATGAATCTCTTTACTTTCCAAATACTGAACAATATCTTGTATAATTTTTTTTTTATTTTACTTAATGGAGCTTGCCACAAATCATTTACTCTAGAATAAATAATAAAAACCTTATACTTTGATGATAACTTATGTATGAGAGCACTTATGTCAGTAAGTTTCTAGCCAGGTAAGGAAAAGACCGTTATTACATCTTTATCTAGTCTTAGTTTCCTTACAGTGGGTCAGAACATGGAATCACCCAGGAATACAATTTCTTGGTGTGGGTCTCTCAGAATAATATTTTATTTATAACTTTTACATCAACTACTTTTTTAATCCTCAAGGGATTTGAATCATCTAACAATTCTTCGCTTGCTTTTCTACTTCTTTTCCTGGTCATAATATTTTTGTTAACACATTCTTCATTTTCATGTTCAGCAAAGTTAATTATCATTATCTTTAATTAAATTGTCCTTATCTTTTCTTCTACCACCTTTTATTTATTATTGTGGCTGCAGAGACCACACTCTGGCTGTTTAATTTAAATATTCGGCAAATTTTAAACACAAATCTTGCTTGAGTTCTTACCTTCACTGGTTTCAACATTTGACAGTACCAACCCATTACTAATCATTCCAGTTTTTTCAAAGCAAGTTTCACCTGATGTCTCACTAATAGCATTTTTATCATAAACAGGTAACTTGTTATAATTATATATAATATTCATCATTTCTGTCCTCACTGAACTTTCATTGTGTAAGTATTTATTGTAAGATCAATGCTCTACACATTTTTCTTATAATTGTTCTTATTTTTAATTGTCTTTTTTCCCTTTTCATAACCTTTGTAGCTTTTAGATAATTTGGGATCCATTGTTCCTGCACTTAACATTTACTTTTTCCTATTGAGTTAAAATGCTTTTCTTATCAGTATTAGTCACAATTGGAACTGGTTTGTTATCTAAGGCTGTATTTTTTATATTTTTTCATATCCCCTAGCCACTCTATTGTAGATTGATGTACAGAAGAAAAAGTCTTCACATACTGGCATTTACAATTTAAGTTATTTTTCAAATTGTTACTGTTAATATTACAAGATTCCATCAATCTGAAATAGTTGAAACACAGCTCCTATACGCATTTTTAGATATACACCACAATTTTCAGATTCAAGTAAATATTTTTTTTAATCATGTCTTCAAATACATAAGTATTTAAGGAATCCATTTTAAAAACCCAAAAAATGATCCAAACATATATTAAAAATAAATAAGAAGTGTAGACCTGTACTCCTTATTAAACTCCAAACACCCAACACTCAATAAATATAGCTGTTACCTTCCTGATAGTTGAAATCCCACATATCACCAGGCAGAAAAAGTATGCATTCACCATGTCTTGAGAAAGATGGGGAAAACACACAAATGAAAACAATAAAATAAAATAAACACCCTGCAACCCTTACAAGAACTCAAGTAAATGCAAACTCCACACCACTGTTTTCCAAATTTAACTCAAATGAACCACTCTTTCAGTGGTGTTGCTTAAATGCAGCTGCTTTCTTCCTGATAGGTAAAAATACCTGTCAGTCATTATAGATCACCAAGCAGAAAAAAAGTATGTGTTCCTCATGTCTTCAGAAATATAGAGGACAGCATGCAAATGAAAATAAAATTAAATTAAAACTATGCAACCCCCACAGGGACTCAAGAAAATATAAATTCCACAGCACTGTTTTTCAAATATAACCAAAATGAACTGCTCATTGAATAGCACTGCTTAAATGCAGGTGCTTCCTTCTTGATTGGCAAAAACACCTGTCAGTCATCACAGATCACCATGTAGAAAAAAGTGTATGTCCCAACTTCTTGAGAAGTACAAGGGACAGCACACAAATGAAAATAAAATAAAATAAATACCCTGAAATCCTTATAATGACTCAGGTAAATACAAACTGCACAACATCATTTTCCAAATATAAATTCCACAGTACTGTTTTCCAAATGTAGTTCAAGTGAACCAGATATTGAACCACACTGCTTAAATGCAGCTGCTTCCTTCCTGTAGGTAAAACACCTATCAGTCACCAGAGATCACCCGGCAGAAAAATGTATATGTTCCCTACGTCTTTTAAGAAAGATGGTGGAGAGCACACAAATGAATATAAAATAAAATAAATACACTTAACTGTTGGTTGTTGTTATTACAAGTAAATGCAAACTCTACACACAAATGTAACTCAAATGAGATTTACAATTACCTCAGTGCAAACAAAAAGAGAAAGTAAAGAACTCTATCTCAAAGTGAAATGAAAAATAGAAAGCCAAAAAGTATTGTAAGTACCTACTACCAGATAAACAATTACCTCAATACAAGCAGAAGCTGAAAAATAAAGAATTCTACCACAAAGTAAAACAAAAAACAGAAAACCAAGCAACACTGCTAGGCACCTTCCACCAGATAAACAATAACCTCAGTGCAAGCAAAAACAGAAATTTAGAAAACTCTAACCAGGCAGCAAACAATACACAAAGCCAGGAAATACTGTTAGCACTTACCACCAGATAAACAACTATATTAGAGCAAGCAGAAGCAGAAAAAGGAAGAACTCTCCCAGAAAGTAAAACAAAAAAAGTAGAAAGCCAAACAACTCTGCTAGCACCTACCGACAGATAAGCAATTATCTAAGTGCAAGCAGAAAAGTGATGAACTCTATCAGAAAGTAAAGCAAAACAAAGCAAAAGATAGAAAGCCAAATAACACTGCAAGCATCTACTACCAGATAAACAATTACTTCAGTACAAGTAGAAGCAGGAAGTACAAAACTCTGCCACAAAGTGAAAAAGGTGAAAGACCAGGAAATCCTGCTAACACCTACTACCAGATAAACAATAACCTCTGTGCAAGCAGAGGCAGAAAAGTGATGAACTCTACTAAAAAGTAAAACAAAAACAAAACAAAATAAATCAAAAGGAGAAAACTTAAAAAATTCTGCCAGCACCTACTTCCAGATAAAAAAAGTATCTCAGTGCTAGCAGAAAAGTGAAAACACCATCACAAACTAAACTAGAAGACAGAAAGCCAAAACACGTTGCAACATTTTTATTAAGCAAACACACTTCTTACATTATTTTAATTGATCTTAAATATGGCCTTATTAGTCATCATAATATATTGGTCCTTATAATCATTAATTATTTACAAATTATAATCACCCATTGTAATAGTGTATTCTGGCTTCACTATAACTCCATTTTTATCATAATTAATATATAACACTCTTACTCTAACCCATTCAGACAACTACATTAAATAATAATTGAGTGGCAAACATTTTTGGATGATAAGCAAGTTCTAAGCTTAATATTGTCAGCATACTTGGATATTCAGTGCTGACTACATATTGGTAAGTAAGACAACACATAATTAAACAGAAATGGTCCGTTTCAAAGTGCATGAGAAACCAGATGTTATTCTACACCAGTTATTGTCCATATATCTTAATTCATTGCTGTCTACCATCCAACATTTAACTAACACAATGATGTATGTATTGATATTCAAATTTATCAGAGTCAATTATTACAAATTGCATAATACTATCAAATGTCTTTGCAACATCCAAATAAATTACTCCATCTTCAGTGCCTATGACAACTTTACTAACATTTCATAAAAAATATACAAAGTTAATATAGATCTTTTTGTGTGAATCTATGTTGATTCATATCAATTTTAGACATATTTTACCATTTTTTCAAGATTTGCAAGGAGACATGTTTCCAAGTATTTTTCAAATAATGTAGTAAATCAGACTAACTGGGCAATAATTATTAATCTTATCAAAGGTTCCCTCTTATGTATAGGAATAACACTATCCAATTTGAAGTACTGGTGCAATTAATTTAATCAAAAATGTATTAAATGTAACTTTAAGAGGCAACATTGTTAAAGTTATTATGGTTAAAATAAAATTGCCTTTTATGTAATAGAGGCCCGTGCCAGTGTCTTTCTTTATTCTTTTTATGGAATTTAAAACCATATCTTCAATGATTACAGGAAAACTATAATTCATTGTATTGGGTATTACAGTAGTCAACTCATAGACCATCCCAGCTCTGTCAAATAATGACTTAATACATTAACTACTTCCTTGCATTCACTAATAGTATTATCAATAGGAAGCAGGTCAATATAATTGATTCTTCCGTTTACATTGTTAAAATAAGAAATGAATGTGGTATAGCAGTGCAATTGGACAACTTTTTGTCATATGTAATACTTGTCTGTCTGATACTTAATCTTAACTTTCTACATACTTTATAATGGAGTGGATTCACTGAACTGTTTGTTGTTGCTATTATTATGTGTAAATACAAACTTTCTCTTCTTTTTCTTCATAGGTGCCCTGAAATAATTGTTCCACCATAACAGGAAAACATATTTTAATTTGATTGTTGTTACTGTTTTGCATTCTTCCAGGAATAATGTAAAAGTGTCTTCAAATATTACCCCACCGTTATTCGTTTTATTCTCACAGACATTATTCCATTTACTCAAATCAAAATAATTTTGTAGTAACTAAGCACTTAATTTAGAAAAGTAATGTCTAATTATCATAGTCCTGGATAAACCACCACCATAAGGTATTATAATCTGAAACACTACACAATCAGAATTTCCAAGACGTTTAATAAGGTAATGTTAATCACAATAGCTAGCATATGTGAAAATAATAGTTCCAAAACATTATTAAGCCTTGTCAGAAATACAATTATTTGCCTAAAGTAATTTGCCAACATTCTGTCAAGAAACTTGGTTTCTATGGCAACTGAACAATAATCCAGTTTCCACTGAATATTGAGATAAATGAAATCACCTAAATCAATCATATTATTAGTATATACCTTTCCAGTAATACATTCAATAAACTTTAATTGTTGATAAATATTCATATTTGGGCTCCTATAGTAAACCATCAAATTGAGTCCTTGAATTGAACTTACTGTCACAAAATAATAATCTAGATGTTAGTTATATTTGAATGAAAAGTAGAGCATTCTCTTCAGTAGTGTCTGTTTTTAAGCAGTCAAACTTTTGAAATCATGCGATTCAAATTCTATCACACTGCCAGGCTTCAACTACAAGTAATATCTTATACTAACACTGACAGGCCAAAACTCATAGTTCATCTACCTTCATTGTTAAGTTATATTTATTAAAATAATAAATAATATAATTGCATCTAGATACACAGACTATTTTGGTGCTTATTATGCAATGATAATTTATTTACAAGGATTATTTTGTGAATTTTCTGACTAATGTATACAGTAAAACATATAACATTCCTTGTTTCATGTTGCAGGCTTTACGTCATCAGTGCGTGCAAAGCAAGCAGGATATAAATGTTTACTTCCTGAATTGATTTCTGCAGTATCATCGCAGTTGACTTCATCTTATGTTTTATGTAAATACATTCATTTAGTTGTTAGTGTTGGTTTTACTGTCTGATAATTTGTTTTATTATTAGTGTGCCTTAGCACATGCAGATGATTCTTATTATTATAAAGTGCTAGAAAGTACATTTTGGTGGCCTGTCACATTGCCTTTGCTTACACAATAATTTGGAACAGGTATAAAATGAATGAACACTTAAGCTGCAATAGCAGATAATGTAGAGGTCTTATATGAGATGAAAATGTCACTATTTGTCCTTGGGTAATATTTACATGCCCACCCATTGTGATTACAACCAACTATAGTTTGCAGGTCTGTGTATTACTTAGTTACTTCATTGAAGGTGTGAAGATGGGGGAAGATGGGCAAAGGCTACCAGCCTAGTCAAATAGAATTTGATACATAATTCTATAATTTTTATATATAAATGTAAAATACAGGCGTGTGTTCTTAAATGAAAGAAAAGACTGTAAAATGCGAACTTCAAGATTGTTGCAACATTGCCATCTGCTGTAAGGAAAACTAACCCAAGCATTTCAAATGTTCTTTGAAGTTAAAATTATCTAAATAGTGGTGCTGAAGTGGCTGGCACATTCTTTCTATTGTCTTAACTTAAGGAATAATTGCTAGTGTGTACATGTGAAATGTCTTTTATTGTTGTAGTTTCCTGAGCAGGTGTTAGATTGCTAAATAATGCAGTTTGTTGGCCTGAGAACTCCAGACTAAGTGTCAAAATGATGTAATGTGTATACTGGGAAAACCTAAGTGTCAAAATGATGTAATTTGTAAGGGCTTAGCAAAGATGTTTGTTAGCGAGTTTAAAAACTATTGTTCAGAGATAGACTGTGAGCATTTTGATCTTGATATCCCACTTATCAGCACCCTGCCTGTTGTCTTATGTAAGTAGTGTCTTAGAAGTATGTTTTCTTGTAGTAATAGCTAGGAACTTAAAAGAAAGTTAGACAGGTGTTTTTTGTTATATCAGAACTTTCCTACTGCATTGTTTTATGTTTCTGTGTGATCTCTGAACTCTTAGATATCACTGTGGTGTAGTAGAATTGCCTTGTGTTTTAATTATTCCTTATTAAATATTTTAAACCCTTTACCTGTGGCTGGTTTGTGTAGAGATAAGTAAGCTCTATAGTACATTGCATATTTATAGAGTTTATTGTAATAAGCCACCCTAATAAGCCTTAGACTGAATAGTCACATTACCAATTGGATGATAATATTGCACAGTAATAATTGGACACCCTTTTAAGGGACTTTGGGTAGCTGATAACTATTAGTTGGTGGTGGCAGAAATTACTACCATATAGTCTGGGTAAAGGGGCACAGCTGGAGAATCTGTGTCAGCCTTTTCCAGGAGTGTCTGTGAAGTTGTATAAATATTAATCTCAAAGTGTGTGTGGTGTGTCAGCTACCTGGGCAGGGACACGAAGCACTGGTGGGACAGAGAGGGTACAGGAGGTAAGCTTGCCAGCTAGGCTGAGATCTGGACCCTATAGCTGTGCCAGTGGGAAGTCTTATTGGGGAACTGGAGAGCAAGGGAGCAACCAGCCCCAGACTGACTATGATCTCTGTGTACACTTAAGGGAAATTGTACTTTACTGTGTGTATTTGTTATCCTTTCCTCTTATATGAGATGCCCTCCCTGGTGTTAGTGATGAGGATTGAGGCTCCTTGATTGCTGGGCCAGGGCACTGTCATCAGATTTCTGGTGACAGTGGTTGGGATAAGATATCCTCACATTTGTGGTTTGTAGTGGTTGGGATAAGATATCCTTACTTGTGGTTTGCAGTGGTGTGGATAGAGTGAATCCTGTAGCTTATGTACAGTGATCTCTGAAGGTGTTTTGTACTCTAAATCAACCACGCAATGTATACTCAGAGTTCAGATCACAATTGGTTTATTTATTTTGTTAGCTTAGTTAGTCAGGGTGATCAGGCAGCATGTCAGCACAGGAGTATGGAAAGCTGACAAGGAGCCAGCTGGGGGAGATGTGCCAGGCTAGGGGACTGGTGCATGGAAACCTGTCTAAGGCAGACCTGATTGCAACCTTGGTTACAGCTGCATCAGAAAACAGCATCCAGGAGGACAATCAGACTGGCAGTGGAGATACAATATCCTCAGAGAATGGACAGCTCAACCTTTCTGCAAAGGACAATCAGACTGGCAGTGGAGATACAATATCCTCAGAAAATGGACAGCTCAACCTTTCTGCAGTGGACTTAAAAATCCACCTGGAGCTAAAAAGACTTGAGTTGGAGGCCAGGCATTTGGAGATAGAAGCCAAAGAAAAGGAGCATCAGAGGAAGCATGAGAGGTAAATGCTGACTCTTCACCAGAGACATGGAGGTAATGGGGAAGGGAGTAACTGGACCCCAGAAGCACAACAGGTCAGTAAATTTCTTCTGCAATTTAAAGAGGGGGATAAGTTTGATAGTTTCATTCACATTTGAAAGGGTATGCAAACAGTATAGTATTGACCAAAGGCTCTGGTACAGTTCCTGACCCCCTTACTCCATGGGAAAGCTGTAACTTGTATATCACAAATGCCTGACTCTGTCTGTTTTGATTATACTGTTTACAAAAATGTCTGTTAGAATATGTTTTAAGTTAACACCTGAAATGTATAGGAAAAAGTTTCGTGAGCATAGATGCAAGGCAGATGAAAATGCATGTGAATATGTTGCTGAACTGAGCTCTTATTTTCATAGC
Source organism: Protopterus annectens (assembly GCF_019279795.1). Taxonomy (NCBI): domain Eukaryota; kingdom Metazoa; phylum Chordata; order Ceratodontiformes; family Protopteridae; genus Protopterus; species Protopterus annectens. The sequence continues at coordinate 38,420,146 of NC_056729.1, read as the reverse complement.
TGGGTGAGTGGATATCAGGTCACCACTTTTGAAGGGCTGGCAGACCTTTTGGTAAGGGAACAAGCCCTTAGCACTTTGCCTGAGGACATGAGGATCTGGTTAGCTGATAGACAATGTGCTACTTTGGATGAGTTAGGGAAGAAGGGAGACCTATACCTGGCAAGCAGGGCAGCCCTGCACAGGAAGGGGACTCCCAGTACTGCTCATGGGTCTAAAGGAACCCATGGTGGGCAGCACAGACTGCCCCAACAGAATCTGCCAGTAGCAGGGGAAGCCACTAGTCCAGGTACATGTCCAGGAGCTAGGGTTAAATGTTTTGAATGCAAACAATGGGGCCATGTGGCATACAGATGTCCACAGAGGCAAGGTGGGTAACCAAAGATGAGGGAGCCAGTAAAGTGGGAAAGACAAAATGCCAATTGTAGGCTGTCTTGAGACAACAGGGGTATGGAACTACCATCCTGCAAATTACATGAGAGGGAAGGATTCAGATGAGGCAGTACCGTGTACTCATGCAGTTATACGCAGTGAGGCTAGGAGACAAGCATGTGGGTCTGGTAGCCTGGTGTAGACCCAGACAGACTGCATACTTGCAACCACGACTGGTGAGGTGGTTACTTCAGGGAGTGAGCCACGCTGTAGCAGTGATACTGAAGGTGAGCCACAGCTGCTTGTGGGTACTGATGTTCCCTTGGACAGGGTAACTGCAAAGGTAGAGGTGAGTAGTAGTACCCAGGCTGACAGTGAAGCACCACTGTCAGAGAATGCCAGACTTCCTGTGGAAGGAGAGCTGGGAAAGGTTACCAGGAAAGAGTTGAGACAGGCTCAGCTCTCAGACCCTACATTGCAAGGCCTGAGGCAGGTAGCTAAGGAGGCACCTGATTTTCCAGGGAAGGGGGAATCTGTATACTGGGACAAAGGGTTACTATACAGAGAGTGGACCCCTGAGAGAAGGGTAGAAGGTGAGAGAGTACAGCAATTGGTAGTGCCTAGAGCCTACCATCTGGCACTTCTAGCCATAGCCCATGATATTCTCTTTGCAGGTCATCTGGGCATAAAACGTACAAAGAGACGTATTATGCAAAACTTCTATTAGCCTAGAATTTCCAGAGATGTAACAGGGTACTGCAGGACCTGTGAGCAATGCCAAAAGGTAGGCAAGGTAGGAGACAAGGTGAGAGCTCCTTTGATGCCTTTACCTGTGATTGAAGAGCCATTTCAGAGGGTAGCTATGGATATTGTGGATCCTCTGAGTACTCCAATTTATACAGGGAAAAAGTATATCCTAGTGGCAGTGGATTATGCTACACGATACCCTGAGGCAGTAGCTTTGTCTTCTATTGAGGCAGAGAAGGTGGCAAATGCTTTGTTAGAGATTTTCAGTAGGGTAGGTTTCCCAAAAGAAATACTGACTGACCGAGGTGACACTTTCATGTAAGACCTGCTGGCTTGTCTGTGGAAGTCCTGTGGGGTGAAGCACATGAAGACAGCCCCCTACCATCCCCAGACTAATGGTCTTGATGAAAGGTTAAACTCTACAATCAAGTCCATGCTACGGGCATTTGCAGATCAGTTTAAGAGGGAGTGGGACAAATATTTGCCCCATCTGTTGTTTGCTTACAGAGAGGTTCCCCAGGAATCCACAGTTTTTTCACCCTTTGAGTTGCTGTATGGGCATAGGGTGAGAGGACCTCTAGATTTAATTTGAGATGAGTGGGAAGGTGAGTGTGAGTTTGTTGTGGCATACATCCTAAACCTCAGGACAAGGCTCAGGAAACTCATTGGCTTGGCCTAGGAGAACCTGTCAGAAGCCCAACAACAGCAAAAGGTGTGGTATGACAGGAATGCTTGAGCTAGATAGTACGCTGTGGGGCAGCAGATAATGGTTCTCATTCCTGTCAGACACAACAAGCTGCAAGCAGCTTGGGAGGGACCCTACAAGGTGGTAAGAAAGGTAAGTTATGTTAACTACATGGTGGAAATGCTAGGCAGAAGGCAGGGGCACAAATTGTACCATGTTAACATGATGAAACCTTACCATGATAGGGAGGCCCTTATGCTGAGTGTTTGCAGTGGATTGCAGGAGGAGTCTGAGGGAGATCTGGTGACTGATCTACTCAGTGAGGCTTGGGCTGACACCTCAGTGGAAGGGGTAGCAATGTCCTGGCAGCTATCTCCTACCCAGGTCCGAGAAATCCGGGCAGTGTTGCAGGAATTTGGGGACATGTTCACTGGGAAACCAGGGTGCACCCACCTGGTGCAGCACCAGGTGGATACAGGACCCCAAAGGCCTATTGGACAGGCCCCTTATAGGGTGCCTGAGAGAGTCAAACAGACTCTGAGGGAAGAGGTACAGGAGATGTTGGAACTAGGGGTGATTCACGAGTCCAACAGTCCCTGGGCCTCGCCAGCAGTGTTGCTGCCAAAGAAGGATGGTGGCACCAGGATCTGCGTGGATTACAGGAAATGAAATAGTCACACAGAGTCAGATGCTTGCCCCATACCTAGGACAGATGAGGCCCTAGAGCAGTTGGGTGGGGCTAAGTATCTTACAACCATTGATATTACCAAGGGTTACTGGCAGTGCTAGAGAGAAGTCAGCCTTTGTGACTCCTTTTGGCTTGTACGAGTTCACAAAGATGCCCTTTGGGATGAAGAATGCCACAGCGACTTTCCAGAGGCTAGTGGATAATATCCTAGCAGGAGGGTTTGCCCTTGCTTACCTAGATGATATTGCCATCTACAGCCGTTCCTGGCCAGAACACCTTCAGCATGTCAGAGAGGTGCTGGGCAGACAACAGAGGGCAGGGTTGGCCATTAAGCTGAGCAAATGTCAGTTGGGTATGGCAGAGGTCTCCTACCTAGGACATAGAGTGGGGAATGGTAAGATAAGGCCAGAACCTGCCAAAGTGGAAGCTATTCAGGCATGGCCTGCACCTGTTACCAAGAAGCAGGTGAGGGCATTCTTAGGGACAGCAGGGTACTACAGAAAGCTCTTCCATAGTTATAGTACCATAGCTGCTCCCCTCACAAACCTGACAAGGAAGAACAGGCCAGATAAGGTAGTGTGGACACCAGCATGTGACCAGGCATTTCAGAAGCTTAAAGAAGCTTTGGGAGGACCCCCTGTGTTAGCCAGTCCAGATTACAGCAATTAATTTGTTGTGCAGGTGGATGCTTTGAGCCATGGGGTTGGGGCTGTACTTAGCCAGATTTCTTCAGAGGGGAAGAGCACCTAGTGGTTTATCTCAGTCGTAGGCTCCAACCCAGGGAGGAATGCTATGCAGCTGTAGAAAATGAATGTCTAGCCATAGTGTGAGCATTGCAAAAACTTCAGCCTTATCTGTATGGAAGGAAATTCACTGTAATGACAGATCACAACCCCCTAATATGGTTAAACAGAGCCAGCAAAATGCCAAGTTACTAAGATGGAGCCTGGGGTTGCAAGCATATATGTCATGTCAGTGCAGCACCACAGTGGGAGTAGCACTGCCAATGCAGATGGGTTCTCAAGACAGGGAATGGAGTGAGGTACACCCACACAGATCTACCCTCTCAAGTGGCATTTATCAAGGGTCACTTGAAAAACTAGCTTGAGTTCTCTGGGGGGGGTGAAGATTGTGGGAAGATGGGCAAAGGCTGCCAGCCTAGTCAAATAAAATTTGATACATAATTCTATCATTTGTATATATAAATGTAAAATACAGGCTTGTGTTCTTAAATGAAAGAAAACACTGTAAAATGTGAACAGCAAGATTGTTGCAACATTGCCATCTGCTGTAAGGAAAACTAAGCCAAGCATTTCAAATGTTCTTTGAAGTTAAAATTATCTAAACAGTGGTGCCAAAGTGGCTGGCTGAACACATTCTTTCTATTGTCTTAACTTAAGGAATAATTTTTAGAGTGTACATGTGAAATGTCTTTTATTGTTGTAGTTTCCTGAGCAGGTGTTAGATTGCTAAATAATGCAGTTTGTTGGCATGAAATCTCCAGACTATGTGTAAAAAATGATGTAATGTGTATACTGGGAAAACCTAAGTGTCAAAATGATGTAATTTAGGAGGGCTCAGCAAAGATGCTTGTTAGTGAGTTTAAAAACTATTGTTCAGAGATAGACTGAGCATTTTGATCTTGATATCCCACTTATTAGCACTCTGCCTGTTGTCTTATGTAAGTAGTGTCTTAGAAGTAACTTTCCTACTGTATCGTTTTACGTTTCTGTGTGATCTCTGAACTCTTAGATATCACTGTGGTGTAGTAGAATTGTCTTGTGTTTTAATTATTCATTATTAAATATTTTTAAACCCTTTACCTGTGGCTGGTATGTGTAGAGATAAGTAAGCTCTAGAGTACATTGCATATTTATAGAGTTCATTGTAATAAGCCACTCTAATAAGCCTTAGACTGAATAGTCACATTACCAATTGGATGATAATATTGCACAGTAATACTTGGACAGCCTTTTATGGACCTTTGGGTAGCTGATAAGTATTTGCTGGTAGTGGCAGAAATTACTACTGTATAGTCGGGTTCATATAATAACACCGAATGTTGAAAACAGCGAATGCTGAAAATGTCAAAACCACAGAACAGCGAATTCTTTCCTATGGAAAGAAATCACTGTTCCAACCCCCCCCCAAAAAAAAAAACATTAAACACTTCCAAATACATGCACACATACCCTAACCCTAATTATACCCCCCAAAAAAACAGTAAACAACTAAATACACATATGCACATACCCAACCATACATCTAACAAAAAACTAAAAACAGTAAAGATTTTAAAACATATGCACTTAACTTAACCCGCACCCTAACCCTAAGGTCAGTAACTGTTGCACAATCATGCTCGGGAGCTATAAAAGACAAGGGACCACCCTGCACTCCAGAACAGGCAAAGCAACAAAGCGGTCAAGCGACTTCTTTCCCAGGGAAAGAATTAGCTGAACAGCTGCTTCGCTGTTTTGTCTGTTCGCCCTACATGTGTCGACAAAAACACATTCGACAAAATGCATTTTTGTCATTCTAATATGAACCCGTATAGTCTGGGCAAGGGGGCACAGCTGGAGAATCTGTGTCAGCCTTTCCCTGGAGTGTCTGTGAAGTTGTATAAATATTTATCTGAAAGTGTGTGTGGTGTGTCAGCTACCTGGGCAGCGACACAAAGCACTGGTGGGGCAGAGAGGGTACTGGAGGTTAGTTTGCCAGCTAGGCTGAGATCTGGACCCTACAGCTGTGCCAGTGAGGAGTCTTATTGGGGACCTGGAGAGCAAGGGGGAAACCAGCCCCAGACTGACTGTGATCTCTGTGTGCACATAAGGGAAATTGTACTTTACTGTGTGTATTTGTTATCCTTTCCTCTTATATGAGATGCCCTCCCTGGTGTTAGTGGTGAGGATTGAGGCTCGTTGATTGCTGGGCCAGGGCTCGGTCATCACAGAGGGTATGGATCTTACAAGAAGTCACAAGTCTGTTGGATATCATGACTTACATTCTCTGCAGTATCTCAACACATCTATGACAGCATAGTCTTTCTTATATTTCTTTTAGGCACAAAATGTTTATCTAAGTTTGCTCTCACTGTTCCAAATGCAGCTTATTAAATGAGAAAGCACAAAAAAATAAGTTCAGTACCTTAGCCTGTAACATAATGTAAGAAATTTACCTTAACCATATGGTCCTCTTTATCTAACTTAGATGCACTGTTGTAACTTGCAAGTCTTTGCTTCCTTATTGACCATTTAAATGTTGCATGAAGTCAGATGGCTTTGCTGGACTGAATTGTGTCATGCTTAATGTTAATTTGCTCTTTATCATCTTGCTTGCTGGTCACAAACTTGTCTAAGTGAATACCATGTTAGAGTTTCATTAAAATCAGTGGTGGTGCTTCCTGCTGTACTTTTTTACAATTTCTGACCAGTCAGGATGTTTTCTGGTCCAACAGATGCTTTGGTGGCATTTTATCTGAAACCATTATTAAAAAGCATTCCATTCTGGAATCATGTTATGCTTCATGCTTATTTAAGACCACAGAAATTCAGCACGTACCAGTTTGTTCTATTTATTTTCCATACTGGTTCAAGCACAAGTGTAGCAATGAAATATGTGTTTCTTCTCATGATTACATTTAGTTCAATACTGCCCAAGTGCATTCTGGGAAAACACATTTAGGGCTATATAGATGTGATCGTTCTAACACAGATCATCATTATGATCAGGCATTACTACAACCCCTGTCTGTAGAGAAAAATAATTATTTCCTGCTTTCTGCAATTGAACCTCTTCCTATGCATCATAGTTATCACATCAACTTTCCTGCTATTTGCCCATGCTGCTTGCATACTTTAGAATATAGCCACTTGCCCCAGGTCTCACTTCAAGTTTGGTTGTTGCTACTGTTTTCCCAACAGTTACATATCTTATAGTGTTCTCTACATAGAATCTGGTATAAGTTTGGCCTCTATGTTTATTGATGTGCTGACAATCATCTGTTAGCACTCTCTAGGATGTTTGACATTTATTCCCATATTTACATATATTACTTGACAATTTGTCAGGCAGACTGTGAGTGAGTGATACTAACGGGGGTGGCTCATGACACTGGCTGACAGGCTGCAGCACCTGCAACAAAAGCAAAACCAAATCAAAACAAAGCGAAGCAAAACAAAACAGTTTTTATTTGCTTAGTGTTATATTACGGAATGGTGACTTTAGTGTTACTGCTACAATATAGATATAGGAACTCCATGCATGCTTGGCGTTCTGAGACCTAGTTCTAAGGTCCACTTAAAAGAAAAAAGAAAGAAATCATCTTACTCTACTTGGTGAACACTTTTGAAAATAGCTCAGCACTACCCGTTCTCCACATCAGGAATAAGGCAATCATGCCTTAGGATAGTTCTCCCTGCCATCTGCAGGAGGCAGAATCAGCAGTAAAAAGTGCTCATTGGGCTGCAGTTTAAGCAGTAAGGAGAAATTGCTGTTGTCTCAGGCTGCCTCAGGTGACTGGCACAAACTGAGGCAGCCAGAGACTGAAAGTAAAAGATAAAGGTATTGGAGTACTGATGCTGTATGAGCATTGTAGGCATGTTTTGTTATTTATTTTTTAACTAGGAAGGAAAGGTGTGTGTGTGTGTGTGTGTGTGTGTGTGTGTGTGTGTGTGTGTGTGTGTGTGTGTGTGTGTGTGTGTGTGTGTGTGTGTGTGTGTATGTGTCTAAATGTCTAGTGGAATAAATGCTCTAAATTGTCCCTGAATTCATAGAATGGTAATAATTTAACCTTGCATAGCTCCATAGATGTATACTAGGCTAACCACCACTAAAGCCCTTATAATTCTAGCTGTGCAACCCAAATGTGACCCACAAATTTGATTTATATAAAGGGTGATTTACTGACTGCCTCTGCCCATCAGAGACATAGCTGCCAGGCCAGGGTGAGTTTCCAGTTTCCCATCCATTGGTCTAGGTTGCACTTAAATAGGGATAAGAAGGAACTCTGCTGCATGTGGATGGGAAGCCTATTCCAGAGAATGGGAATTCTGTGAGAAACATCGCTAACTTTCCAATGTGTCCTATTTATGTCATAAGCACAATTTAGGTCTTTTGATCTACTAATTCTGATGCTGTTTTTTTTATGGTTGTGCAAAAGGTTCATCAAAATATGATCCAGGAATGCCTTGTACACTAGGCAAAGATCACAACGCAAAAGTCTGTATGATACAGAGTAAAAGAAACAGTGCTTTGAGGTGATCAGTGTAGGGCATTATATTTACTCTCTGTATTCTTTTTGTAATGAACCTTTGTGGATGTCCCAATTGCTGCATGTTTCTAGTAAGGCACATATCAATGGGGGCATTATACTTTATGGTGAGTCTGATGGGGGCTGAATACAGTGGTATGATAACTTCCTTGGACCTAGATGCCGTGCTCTTACTTATAAGTTGAGCTACATAGAAGAATTTCTTTTACTACCTTGGCTTGGACGCATATTAGTCATAGGCTAGATTACTGTCCACATGACTTCACAGATCCCTGACTAGTGAATCAACTTTTTGGAGTGTTTAATTGATGACATAGCTACTCAGGGTGGCTGACTTCCCAAAAAGTACTATAATGCATTTCTTGGTATTGAGTTTTAAGCTGTGGCTTTGACACCAAGCTTCTTTCTGTGTCAGACCTTCCTGAAGGGTGTTCACATCTTGTGGGGGGGGGGGATTTAATGATTGATTTCAGTTTGCAGTCATCTGTGCACTTGTTCTTCCTTTGACATTGGCTTTGACCTCCAAAAGGTGAATGCCAAAGAGGAGCAGACCAAGCACAGAGCCTTGGGGGACACCACTGGTGACTGGCCTCTTTGTATAAGTGCCCTTACTGATCCTAACCTCTTGAGTCCTAGCCATGAACCAGACAGCTATCCAGAATGGTGCAAAGGGGTAGTTTCATAAGTTTGTTGACAATGCCCAAGTGGGGTATTGTATCAAATGCTTTAGCTAAATCTAGGTAGGCAGTGCTTTCTGTTCATCCATTTCCTTAGTGACCTTTTCAAAGAAATCCAGCAGGTTCAGTAAGTGTAACCTTCCTTTGATAGACAGATCGGTTTAGATCCAGTGTCTGGAGGTCTTCTATGTCTTTGTTGATAATTTTCATGATAATTCTTTCTATAATTTTGCAAATAAGACTAGTCAGAATAATGACTCTGTTGTTCACAAGATTTGTTGAAGGACCTCCCTTTTGAAGGAGGATGACCATTGCAGTCCTCCAGTCTTGTTACACAAAGCCTGTTTTAAGACAACAGTTAAACAGTGACTCCAAGATTCCTGATAAGTTGTGTTTTAGACTGTTCAGGAGGTATACTGGGATGTTACCCAGGACCACTGAAGCTGTGTTCTTGGCTTTAATGAATGCAGCCAGTACATGTTCCCTAGTTATGGTTGGAGAGGTTATGTTTAAGGGCATTTCTTGGGGGATGGTTGGGGGTAAGATGGGGGTAAAGTTAGAAATGAATCTGTCCATTAACAGGTCCACTATATCACCAGGTTCAATTAATGTGGCACCATTAACATCCAGTCCATCACAATGTTGTGTGCTGCCCTTGAGGTTTCTGGCATAGCTAAAGAAGGCTTTATGGTCATCTTTCACCTGGGAAGCTATGTTAATCTCAAAGTTGGCTTTGTTTGACTTAATTAGCCCTCTTAGTTCCCTATTTGCTTTAATGAGAGTGTTTTTATCTTTATTGCAATTACCATTTCTGACTTTTGCCATAAGTTTTTTCTTTTGTTCTATTTCCTGTTTAATTTGGGATGCCACTAATGCAGTTTGTTTCTAGGGGTACTTATGGATGGACTTCCGGTATGTACAAGTAGCCTCTACGCAACCACTGATGTGATTGTACACAGTTTCTGATAGCAAATCAGCGTATGCCGGTGTGTTATTGAGGTTTGGAAGGGCATTGCATTTTGACAAACCATCACTTAATAAAAGGTAGTTTGCTTTGGAATAATTCCTAACTGTTACTAGTTTTACTGGGGTTATGGAGTTGATTTTGATTTCAAATTATACAGTTTTATGGTTGAACTTTAGCAGGGAGGACAAGACATGGAGGGGGAGGGGGCAGCATCAGCATTCTTTCATATTTGTGACTACGAGGTACAGTATGTTGGAGCCTTTAGTGGGCTTATTCAATATTTGGTCAATGATATTTGTACTTACAAAGTGCAGGAATCTCTAAGCCTATAGATTTGAGGCTGTATAGGATTCCCAGTCAAGAGAGGGATAATTAAAGTCTTCCATGAGTTGGGTGCTAGGATCAATGGTAAGTGTGTCCAGTATGCCCAAGTATTCAGCATTGTGGGCTTCTTAGACATACAGGGTGACCTATAGCTGGCTAAGGTATGGTACGCGATTTTGTCTATGGTGATCTGCACATGGAGGAATTCCAGCACATCATTCTGTTTGACCAACCTAGCGGTATGCTTGTTCTTTTTCTTCTTTCGTCTTTTCCCATTGAGGGGTCACCACAGCGGAACAACGGTCTGCAGAACTATTGGCAGTGGAGTTTTACAGTGCTGAGTTGCCAGCCCAGCACCTAACCTTCTACAGAAGGCACATACATGCTCAAACTCACACCTAGAGCCAATTTAGATTGTCCAATCCACCTTCAGCATATCTTTGGGATGTGGGAGGAAACCAGGGCACCCTGAGGAAATCCACATGACCACAGGGAGGGCATGCAGATTCCGCACAAAAGGCACCCCAGCTGAGAATCAAACCAGATAACCTCTTGCTATGGTATGCTAACCACTGCACCACTATTGCCACCCATTTATTGATGTATATTTAGACAGCTCCATCTTTAGTCCTTGTCTGTATAGCTACTGCTCTAAACATGTGGAGGGCACTGAAACTTTGCATCACCAAAGTACTTTGCAGCTTTAAACTATGTTTTAGTAACTACACAGGTGTCTATATTCTCAGTATGAGGAGGGCATGGAGGAATGCTAGTTTTATTTTTTTTATTTTTTATTTATTTTTTTAAGGCTTCTGACATTGAACAGTAACACACTGAGATTCAATTGAATTGAATTTGCTTTGTTGGTAGGTTTGCAAATTTAGCATTGCCTAAAAAAGGCACTATGAGGTTGGATAACGTTTTAGCCAGTATTTGAAAGCTTAGAGGGCACAGGTACAAACGATCCTTAGCAAAGCAGCATGGTCTGTTAACCATGTCCTCCCAAGCTGGAAAATATTGGAGTCCCTTAGAATGACATGAGAAGGACAGCCAGTTGTTAACATCAATCATCTTTTCATATTGAGGCATCATCCTCGGTGATGGTAATATGCTGCTCACTATCAGGCTCATCCCAGTCTGCGACACTTAAATGTCTCTTCATATAGTCCAGGGAGGTACATCTCAGGTCATTTACACCAACATGGACTATGATAGAATCATACTGGTACTTGTAGCATAATGACTTGTTTGGATGTGTGATTTGGCAGAAGATTCTGGCTCCTGATAAGCAGCTAACAGTTATCTTCTCCTGATTCAGCCTGATTAGAGGGACACCAGTATGTCTTACAATGGAGTCTCCTGTGATGAGCGCTTTGAGAAATGTGTTTGCTTGCCTTAGGAGCTTAGTGTTTGGGCACCAGTGAGAGTGACAGTGTGTGTGGTGTTAGGTGTTGGTTTTTCTGAGTGCCTTTGAGCTTGCTGAGGCATAACTTTGCCAACAGGTGGTCTAGGCAATCTTTTTGTTTAGAAAGATTGATTTTAAGTACCTCAGCATACGTTAGTCTATGTGCATGTGTGTCGTGCAATGCAAGGTGGATGTTGTGTGTGTCATTTTGACAACCTGATGTTGACTTGTATGCGAGAGTTTAGCCTCCAGTGTCATGTAAGTAGAGCTCTTGCATACCATGTCTGTTTCATTAAGGATTTAGTGGTTATCAGTAAACATGAGGCAATTGCTACATTGTTTCAAGATGACCATATTCACCAGGCTGGCTACAGAAAAGTTAGGAAACTGCATATCATTGCTGTCCAGTCCTTTGAATGGTGAGCTACAAGGGGGGTGGCGTATGTGATATATTGGAGTTAGAGGGCTATTAAGGCTGCTTTGTGCAGACTAATAAGGGTGCTTTGGTTGGGCAGTTTATGCTAAACAGTACTAAATTCTACTAATTTTAAGGTTTACATAGTATTGAATTATACTAAATTTATAGGTACTGCCACTCAAATAGCTGCTCTAAACTTGTCGGCATGCAAGGTATTTGCTCTATACTTACTGCTTTACAGGGTACACTTTTATGAAACATTATATGGGGAAAATTTGTTTTCTTGGTGTTTGCTACTGTACAGGGCATTGCTAACCACAGCTACCCAGTGAGCACCTCTGGGCAAACACTCTAAATTTTTAGCAGCACAGAAAAAAAAACAGAAAAATAAATAATGAGCGCTCTGGCCAATAAAATAACTGCACTATGAACCCTTTTGTGTGTTTCCCATCTTAGGTAGACCAGGCACACATCTCCTGCCAAAAAATGAATAAACCCAGTCCTTATAAGGTAAAAACACAATAGAAGAGACCCACAAATGCAATGCTACCACAAACCAGTCGAACAGCTAGCTGGAAATCCCTTGCTGATGGTGATTTCAAGTCAATCTTACAGCAGTAACAGTGAAAGAAAGAGCAGTTTGTTTTACTGCAATGCAGTATAATGCACAAATACAAGCAGAAAGCACTAGCAATCACTCAGAATAACTTAAGCAAGAGTGATTTACCAATCCGAAATACTTAGCTTTAACTGGATAACAGAGGATACAATAAAACAGCTATGGAACACATGCTAAGACACCAAGCTTTGCTGAGCTCTGGGAATATGAGTAGGAGACAATAAGTAGTAAAGGTTTACTCAAGAGCAAGAACGGTTTGCTGGGTGGGCACACATTGTCACAGATGGAAAGGAATCGGTAGGAAGAGTGCAAAAATAGTAACAATTATGCAACCTACCGACAGCTCAGAAATCAGGTCAAAACCCAAATTAGACAGGACAAAAAGACTTATTTCCAATCATGTCAACAAAAATTCCAAAACAACCCTCAAAAATGTTGACAATCTATCAACCTTCTCCTAAACCCAGGAAGGCCTACCACTCCGCCCTCAACGACTAACGGCACCACTGAATATATAGCTACACAATTCAGTACCCACTTCATCACCTCCATTACTTCATTACTAACTCCCCACTTTTCTTACCACTTCCACCCTATGACCCCAATAGTCCTCCTTTCTCTCTTAAACCAGTGCCAACTAATTATATACAAAACCTCCTAACCAAAATAAAACCATGTACTACTGATGTAGATCAGTTACCTGGAGAATTTCTTAAACTTGCTGCTCAATCTATCTTCTGCCTTATATCTATTCTTATTAACTGCTATATCTCTGAACAGTATGTCCCCCTGCTTTGGAAAATATCTTGTATCATACCCCTTCACAAAGCAGGCCCCTCTACTGACCTTTCTAACTATAGACCCATAGCAATACTCTCCACTTGCCAAAATCTCAGAAAAATGCCTACATAAACAGACTATAGACCACCTTCTAATACATAACCTTCTATCTTCCACACAGCATGGCTTCCACCCCAAACATACTAACACCACCTATTAAATTTCACCAATATTGTAAACCACCTCAAAAACAATAACCACGGGGGCATGGCCAAGATGGTGACCTGGTAGCTGCATAGTCTCTCAACTGTCTTACCTTAATACTATTTCTGACAGGAATTTCAAGATTTAAGAAACAAATTGAGGATTATTCTACTATCAATTATTTTCTAATAATTTGGAACATATATTGAAAGACTTTTTATTATTTGACATCAAAAAATTCTTGTCAAATTAAGCAGCAGGAAATAAATACCATCAGTACTTCAGAATGAGTCATATAAAAAGCTCATCACAGGAGTCAAGAAAGAACTGCATTCTGTGTTATCAAAAATCCAGGATCTGTCACTAAAAATTGACAAGACTGATAACAAACTGGATACTTTTAAGGACAAATGTTCCCAACAACTGGAACAACTCCAAGAAATAGTTATGCATCAAAAAGGACAGATATCAGTTATGGAACAATCACTAAATTACATGGATTCCAGACTTTCAGAAGAACACCAGAGTTTTTATTAAAACAAAACACCTACCTGCTGGACAAATTAGATGACCTAGAAAGCAGATCTAGGAGGAACAACATCTGTATATATGGACTACCAGAAAAAATCGAACTAGATTTTCATACATCATGGATCCCCGACACACAAACTACCTGAAGCACTTTCATATAGCATTGAGCATGCACATAGATCATTAACAGCTGTGGAAAATCCTTCTACATCAAAAACTAAACCAGGATCCATAGTGGTAAGATTATTTTCTAGTCAGGACAAAGAGCTTACATAAATAAACGCTTGGGAAATTCACCTATTAAATTCCAAGATGCTCTAATCAGATTTGACAGTGATTATTCTACAACTGTGGTTTCTAAGAGAAGAGAATTCCTTCCTTTAATAAAAGCATTAAAAAGAAACAACTGAAAACAAATATTTTATTTCCAGAAAGACCGAAAATCTTCCTTCCAGGGGGTACAAAAATATTTGAGCTTGTGGAACTAGCAACAAAATACTTACTCAACAACAATATTTTTACATAAGTGGAGGCAATGGACTGGACAAATAGTACTCCAAAAAGAACTGCTGAAAAAAAATGGTTGGAAAACTGTAGAACAAAAAAAAAAACTGAAGGACAAATAATTATTCAAGTTATATATGTTTTCCTTTTAAATGTTTAGATGATAAGTCAAAATGTTGAATCTAAACAGTTTACTATGAAAACCTACATCCAAAACAGGTACCTTTATCAGTTTTTAATTTACCTCCTTAAAGTTAACAAATATTTTCCTCTTATTATTTATGAAATGCCTACATAAGTAATACAAATCTAAAAATCTTAAACTCTCATAGCATAGCATTCACATACAGTTTGAGTGTGACAGGTATACTTGCTTGATTAATTTGAATATTAAATGCTAGAAGCTGCAGTGGTGGTGCTGCGGTAGCATTGTCACCTCACAGTAAGACGTTGTCCTGTTCGATTCTCAGCTAAAGCGTTTTCTGTGTGGAGACATGCATGAATGGGCGTACCTTCGTTGAAGGTTGTGCGTCAGGGCTGGCAACTCGGTATGTAAAAATCTACTGCCAATCATTAGTGGACCGGAGTTCCGCTGTGACGACCCCTAACCGGGAAAAGCCGAAAGATACAACAACTAAATGCTAGAAGCTCAATAACTCTCTTTAGGATTGAATATATTTATGTAAGCTGTTATTTTAACAAGACAGGATTTAGTTGCTGAATTGAGTGCTATTTGTGTACTTAGAATTGACTAGTAATAGATGTGACATGGTTCAAAATTATTGTTTACTTTATCTATTGTACACAGGACATAGTGTAGTTAATTAGATAAAATAATAGTTATGTTAATGAATGCTGTTTATTTGATGTTTTATAAATTCTGGGCAAGACCTGTGACACTGCTTTGCTTTTGGGTGGTTTCTGGCCCACAAAACGTATATACTTTTATGATTATCTCCTTTTTAAAATGTTATTAACACTCAATTAAATTTAAAGTAAGAGCACAAGCTTTACCTTCACTTTTGATAATTTTTGAACACTGCTGTCTTCCCCCATTCTCATGAGCTGTTTCTCTGCTTCCCAATGGAGTAGTGCTGTTGTTTGATAATTAGGACAGCACTATAAGCTTGTTTGACTATCTCTGGCACTCTTTGACTGATCTCAAAGCTCTGGTCAAAGGGCGATGGTGAGGAAGAAAAACACAGAATGGCTCAAAGCTCCGAATGTGTAAAAATGTGAAATAAGCAATTCACAAACATTAATAAGCTAATAAGGCATAAAAATGTTTTAAATACAAACTCTGCATACAATATCTTACATGTCAGACACCATAGAAAATAAATCAGAATCCCAAGAATGTTAACCACTACAAAACTAACCTTACTGTAGCGTAATTACAGGATAAAAGGCACAAGATTTATATCACATTAATCCAGTGTCCTAGCTCCCAATGAAAGACAAGCAGGTGCACTAAAAATAAGTAAAGAAAACGAGAGTTATCATTCCATTGCCCCAACCCAAGCAAAAACACAAAGGCATAAGATAGACTATGCAAAGGTTAGCCAAGGTATAAATCTGATAATTAAAGTAACAAGAATACCTAAGTTTCAGGAAATGGTATTAATGGGGGCTGATGCTATGGATGTAGTGAGTCTGGAATGTAGTGAACATTATTAAACAAGACAACAGCACAAATGCATATATATTAAACGCCAAGATGCATATGCACTTTCTAGATTAAACACAAAGCTTATATATCCCAGAATTCAAAACATAGAAAATAGGGATGTAGCACAGTTATCATCACTCACATAGGGTATTGTGGGAGAAAGGATCAGGAAGCCTAAAATAACATAAGGGGTCAGTGAGAATATGTGAATTAAAAAGAAAAGTAAGCAAACAGACACATCTTCAAATAGCACTGCTTAAAGATTATGGGATATGCTGATATCACTATTTATGCAGAGCAGGGATGGAAAACTTGGTTGAGACATAATTCTAACCACCAAACAAGTCCTCCTGCACAAAAGGCAATTGCACTGCTCCACAAAGCAAAGTACATCCAAAAAGACAATGAGCCAGCAAAATGTGACCTGAAAAGAATTTATTAATTAAAGCAGCATAAAAAACAAGTAACCAGACCGGTTTTGGCTGGTAAGAAACACAGCCTTCATCAGTGTAAACATAAAAAATCAAATGCTGCTGTTTATATACCTGCATTAACACCTTCATTGGCTCATTTAAAATTGCTCATTAAGACCAGGTGGAAAAAATTTGCCTAGCTTTACAATCCGTTTTTTCTCTTAGTCTAAAATGGAATGCAAACCTGTTTTGTTTATTACCCTTTACCACATCAGTAATCATAAATGTAAATTTAGCTGATTTGTGTAACATACAATGTTTATATAATGCATTGTTGGATTTTTTGTTCTTGATATTACTTACATGCTGAGAAATTCTCAGCCTAAGAGGCCGAGATGCTTGGCCAATATAGAAAGATCCACAAGTGCATGTGGCTAAATATCCCAGCCAATCACTGCTGCAATTGGCAAAAAATTTTATGTCATACACCATGCTACAGTTTTTGCTCGTAAACTGTTTGGACTTAGATATTTTATCACAGTTTATACAGTGACCACATGGGAAGCATTCAATCAAAGGTTCACCTGTAATGGTAGTTTGTGTCACTTGAGACCAGCACTTGTGGATCTTTCTATATTGGCCCAACATCTCGGCCTTTTCAGGTTACAGTTTGCTGGCTCATTGTCTTTTTGGATGTACTTTGCTTTGTGGAGCCATGCAATTGCCTTTCATGCAGAAGGACTTGTTTGGTGGTTACACTTGTATCTGTATCCTGCTGGGGGCCTGTGAACCTGATGCTAGCTGCATGATCGCATCTGCAGCTACTAAATATGCTTTTTACCTTCTCCTAGTTCAGTTATAGTGCTCTCTAATCTGTTTTGGACACATTTGGAGATTTATCCCTTCCACGTCTCAACTATACTATGGATGTACGTTGGATTTGTGTTTTTTTCCGATTCTACACATTCAAGGTGGCTTGGTGTAATGGTTTAACGCATATGTGGCTATCCTTCTTTACAAGCGTTGATATTCAACTTTTTTAACATTCAGCAGGTACTGTTTACTATTTTTGCTTTTGAGTGGAACAATTTTTCTGTTTGGGACTTTTAAACTAGCCACGATCCACAGCTCAAGTGTTGGCTTTTTATTTTTTGCTACACTGAGCAGCCATTGTTTTTCTCTGGCTTTTTTCGGCTGAAGGATATGGTGTATTTACCTTTTGGGTGGTATATTTTTCAAGTGCCACATTCGGACATATTTTCCAAACAGGAGCATATGTTTGGCAACCAATTACCATGATTTTGTTGAAGGAGGTCGTTGAACATCATAAGGACTAGCGGTGACATAGTGATATAATTTGGATCATCTGGCTGCTTTTTTAAACCTATCGCAAAGTCGTTGAACATTGCCTGATTGTATGGACATAACTACATGTTTTGTTCTGATTTTTTATTATTAGCACGTTTGGCCATTTATGTCAGTACTGTGTATGCCCATTGGCCCATTGATGGGATTCATTCATTAATAAGATGTTACATTCTTTGGGCAATATTGAAACCAAACCATTTATTTATAAGCTATAACCAGACATTTTAGGTTCGCTTTTTGGTTTTGGTGCTATAATTGGATTCGGTGATACTGTATCACCAAGGTTACACTTTTTTTTGGGAATAGTGCACATAATGTTCATGGCAATTGTATATGTGCATTAATGCAAATACAAATGGTGAGGAGTTTTACAATACCCTAAATCAGTGAACAGTTTCTTGCAGGTTATTGTCAAGCCTTTGGGTTTGTACTGATTTGATTCAACCATATTGTTTATGATCCCAGGGTACTTTATTTCCTTATATGGATGGCTTAATATGGTATACATTTTACTTAATGTTTCTATCTGACTGGCCTATTAGGGTCAGTTATATAATATTGGGTATTGCTTGATTATATATTGGCTTGGCACTGAATGGGCTTACAATAGTAGTTATGCAGTTTCCCTATGACTTTTGGACCAACAAGTCTTATATCCAAGTTCCTAATTTTGGTGACAAGGCCCTAGAACTGTTTTTATTTTATGTGGTTGCTATTTATACTTATTCTAGTTATTTTTGGTTCTTGCTTATACGGGAATCACTCATATGGGTCCAGCATACAAGGATCTGGAATTTAGCTAACTTTAACAGATTACTTGTAAATTCACAGTTCAGTCACTCATACAGTCTCTGGACACACTGCACAGTTTTGGGCTGATAAGTTGTCATGGTACTTTTATGATAGTAGGCATTATTGAATATTGCTGCTGGAGAATTCCCTCTGACTATCTGGGTTCCTATATTGTGGTTTGGGAACTTGGCATAGTGGTGTCCACTAATGCTTTTGTTTAGAATTGTGCAATTGTTGATTTTGTTTTGTCAGCTTTCAAACCATTATCAGCATTTGGAACATGATGGCCAAGGATTTGTTTCTCTTCAATAATAGTTCAAGGTCTTCAGTCACTAGTATATGAACAGTGGAGCGTAGCTTCGGCTTAATTTTTGCCAAATGTTGGCCCAGGTTTTTGCTATTATTGCTCCTGTTCGGTGTGTGAATGGACTGAATACAGTCTGTTGATATTGACGTAGCATTACTTGGTTTGTGGTAAGTGCTATTATTGCCAAAATCTATTTATATATATGTTTTCTGAAGAAAAACATTATTAAGAAGTGGATTACTGCTTGATCATGATCTGTTATTGTTAAGGGGTTATAAACCTTGCATTGTATTCATTGCAAGTTTACAGTATGGATCTAATTAGTTTGATATCTGGTTTGTCAGCTGACAGAGAGGATCTTGGGGTATTTGGTTTTGGTACAACTACTGATAATGGCAACAGTAGTGTATCCCTGGGTCCCGAGGCCAGTTGTGGTTTGGCTTTTAATCAATTGCACAAGCATATGAGGTCATTGAGGTCTAATGTATGGCACTCCAAGCTCTTCAAGGCCTATATGGCCAAAGGTAAAACACCCAGAGGGCTTAGGATCAGAATACAGTCTCATGTGATTGAGGCGGATGAGGAACTCTGTAGTCAGTGGGGAGCCATCCAGCAGCAAGCTACCATGTCTTTTGTTGAGGCTTTGGCCAAGTGCCATGACAGAGTGGTTGATCATGAGATCAGTGAGGTCACAAAAACTGTGTAGTGAGGTGCAGAAATTTGAAGGAGAATACTTCTTCACCAGACACTTGAATGAGGTGTCTAATGATTTAAGTAACCTTGAAGAGCAACTCAAATCTAGAAAAATCAAAAAATTCCAACATGATCAGTTAGACTATCAGGGCAGTAACCCATTTAGTAATACCAATCAGCAAATTAGATTTATACAAAGCTAATCCAGAACTCCTAAAAGAAAAAGGCCCAGATCTATTCTCAAAAAAATGGCCAGTTGATAATGGATCATCTACTGATGGCCTATCTTCTTGTATGGATAGGGATATGCACCTGGCATCAGATTCACCGACCCCCAAAAGGACACAGGGATTTGTCCCTTTAGAAAAAAAGTTTCAATAAATTACCACAGGTAAAACACGTAGTCCACAGCAGAAAGATCGACAGGACCCAAGATCATTAAAAAGTTTTATTTGAATCCAATATTTTAAATCCAAAACACAGCTCCGAAAGTAAAACTGTATCAAGCGGTTTCACCCGGGCTCTCCCAGGCTTTCTCAAGATGAACTACAATACTGTCTTACATATTATATAGAGCCATTAATTACATAATTAAAGCATTAAGCATCATATCAATTATCTACTTAGTAATTTAAAGCTACATAGCTTCAATGTCCTAAACAGTTCGTTTAATTTGTTAAAACTTTTTAAAAACATAGTCATCATTATAAACCATAAATTACAGGTATAAATAATACCTATATTAAACAGAGGTACTGTGCAGAAAATCTAAATCACGTATCTGTTAAAATAAACACTTATAACTGAAAATAATTATCCAAAATTAATCAGAACTGTATCAATACCTTTCTTTATTGTTATAAAAAATAAAAAATAAACCAGAACAGGAATAAAATGACAGACAAACATACCATCACCTAAAAAGGAGTAAATAGTTGAATAATAAAATACTTTAATAGTAAATGTCCTTATATCAACCTATACCTTACTTATTGTTCACTACTGTGTCAATGTTCCATTAATATAAATGTATATTAAAAAATAATATTTAACTAACCATTTGACTAAAATTGTTTAATTATACAATCTTCAAGTTTCGAATTTCTTGTCACCTATAACTTTGCTCTTCTGTTTTTAAGAACACTACTAATACTAATGGAATCATTTAGCCCTGGCCATTTCGAAGCATTTAATTTTAACTGCCAGAGCAATTCCCTGTATTCAAGGGATGTTTCCCAATCACCACCTCTTGCGTTACAAACCACTTGGTCAAGCACCAGAAATTTAAAGATCAATGTCCTTACAAACCAAAGAATGTTTGTAAAAGGCATTAGTTTCTTTTTTCTTGCTGATCTCGTATAGGTGTTTGTACACCCTTTTTCTTAATGTTCTCTCTGTCTTGCCAACATAGAAGCAAAGACAATGTTGGCAAACACCAAGATAAACAACACCTTTAGTATTGCAATTAAAATGGCCTGGTGAGGATATATTTATTTTTCTAGATTTCAAATATATTCCCTTACTGTTAAACATAAATGGACACTGTTTACATGAATTACATTTAAAAGTGCCCTTCTGTAATTCATTCTAGAAATTGAATATTTAACTGAATGTATTCGGGTGCAGCGTATACCGAAAGGTTTACGCTTTAACAGGTTCCCGAATAATGCTAACCCTGGCTCGACACTGTTTAAGGAAATTTCTGAATTATTTGATAGGGCTGGCCTTGACATGTTGAGATTAATGGTCAAAGACTACGAATGTAGAGCTGCCTCCCTATTAACAGAAATTAACACTTTAAACAACTCTGTTGTTAATGATAGTAATTTCAGTAGTATTAAGAAAGATTATGAGAGCTCGTTTAGAGAAGTCGACGAGCATTGCAACAGGGTTGTTAACAGAAAAATTAAAAAGTTAGAGAGAGATTTGCATGAATATAGGAATGGTGTTGCATACAGTTTTAATAATAGGAACAGGGGGTCATCTATTAGGACGAACAACGACAAAGTATTTATTAATGAGGAAGGAGAAAGCAATGATGTTGTTCATTCAGCGCAAGCCCTCAGAAGAAGTGAAAGGTTAGCACAAAAAGTTAATCAACCACAGAATCAGGTTTTTCAGTATGCCCAAGGGAGACAAGGGAACAGGGAAATTAATCAACAAACACAAGGGTGGAGCAGGTTCAGGAGATAATGAGTCCAACTCCCCCCCGCCTTTTAGACAATGAATTGGATATAGAAGTTTCTGGCTTTGACTCTACTCCATGTAAAGTAGTAAAACAAGGTAATTTTTCCATCTATAATTTTACGGACATGGAACTTGGTGATGTGCATTTTAAGCTTTTTTCTAAAGGATTACAATTTGTCCCCACACGCCCTATTAATATTACAACAACAATTTTAGATTTAAAGTTATTTACACGTCAACTTAACTTAAATATTTATTTTGAAGGAAAACAATGTCCACATAAGTTATTTCAAAGAGCTAGCACTTTTAACCCACCTTTACACCCAGCTTTGAAAATCTTCGAAGAATTAGTGGAAAATGACATCAGAAATATACAAAAAAACAATAAAGAAGAATGTCCTAGTAATAATTTCCCAGAGGAGTTACAGCAAGTGATGGGAATTTTAAGAAAAGAACAGATTAGAGTCATGAAAACTGACAAAGGTGGGGGAGTGGTGCTAATGTACCAACAAAAATATGAGGCATATATTTACAATTTATTACATGACAGAGAACAATACACTCAGGTTTCAATCAATGAACGCAATATAGCTTACGCCACAATTAGGTTTATGCTAGAGGACCACCTATTACAAGGCGTTATCAATGAACAGCTATTTAATTACCTTTTAGTTCCAAAACCTTTGACACCGGTTATATTTGGAATACCAAAGGTGCACAAAGGATTGCAACCATTGAAATTTAGACCAATAGTCGCAGGGGCTAAAGGTATAACAGAACCTTTAGGGAAATTTATTGATACTTCAACAAAACATTTAGTGACATCACTAAAGTACCTTTGTAAAGATTCTTGGGAATTTTTGAGGAGTATTAAAAAATAATTTTTCTTAGAAACACAATACATGATAATCATTGATATAATAGATTTGTTCCCCAGTATACCACACACTATAGGTCTTGAATGGTTTAACAATGTGCTTATAAAATCTTCAGGTTTTGGCGCCAATATGATAGGTTTAATTGTGGAATTTATGAGTGTTATTCTTGACAATAATTTTATTTATTTCAATGGAGAACTGTATAAACAAAACAGAGGGGTGGCTATGGGGACACCTTGTGCCTCGGCCTATGCCAATATGGTCTTACATTATTGGGAATCGAGGTACATTTTTCCATCAGATTGGGCTCAATACATCATCCATTACCAGAGGTACCTGGATGACATATGTATTTTCTGGAGAGGGGACCTTGATATATTTGGTAACTTTATGGAATATATAAGTACCACTACAGATTTCCTTAAATTCACATATGCAATACATCCACATTACTTACACTATTTAGATGTAAAACTGGAGAAAAATATGACCTTGAATTGTTTCCAGACAAGTATTTTCAGAAAAACCACCTATTCCAACATGTTCCTACACTTTGATAGTGGTCACTCACTATTTCAGAAAAAGGGCATAATGAAAGGGCAGTTGATTAGGGCCTCTAGAATTTGTAGTAATGATGATTTATTCCACAAAGAGATAGAATTCCTTAGAGGTCTTTTTATTGAAAAGGGTTATCCTGCCAACTTATTTGATGTTTTAGCTGCAGAAGTTCAATCCAAAAGAGCACACTACTACTTTCCTTTGTTAGGCAAGGCGCCAGATTTAAAAACTTCAGTTGAACAAAACATTAATAGTAGTAGAAGCAATGCCTTTTTGTACAATTACAACAATGATAGTATTGCAATAGAAAACTCAATTTCTAGGTACTGGCCTATTTTATCTATGAATGATGACATTAATAAAAACATCCCAAAAATACCAAAATTTGTAAGAAAAAGAAATAGTAATCTTAAAGACTTATTTGAGAAAGATCTTACAACCTTTGTACAAAAGAATGAATTACAGAAGGGCACTTTTAAATGTAATTCATGTAAACAGTGTCCGTTTATGTTTAACAGTAAGGGAATATATTTGAAATCTAGAAAAATAAATATATCCTCACCAGGCCATTTTAATTGCAATACTAAAGGTGTTGTTTATCTTGGTGTTTGCCAACATTGTCTTTGCTTCTATGTTGGCAAGACAGAGAGAACATTAAGAAAAAGGGTGTACGAACACCTATACGAGATCAGCAAGAAAAAAGAAACTAATGCCTTTTACAAACATTCTTTGGTTTGTAAGGACATTGATCTTTAAATTTCTGGTGCTTGACCAAGTGGTTTGTAACGCAAGAGGTGGTGATTGGGAAACATCCCTTGAATACAGGGAATTGCTCTGGCAGTTAAAATTAAATGCTTCGAAATGGCCAGGGCTAAATGATTCCATTAGTATTAGTAGTGTTCTTAAAAACAGAAGAGCAAAGTTATAGGTGACAAGAAATTCGAAACTTGAAGATTGTATAATTAAACAATTTTAGTCAAATGATTAGTTAAATATTATTTTTTAATATACATTTATATTAATGGAACATTGACACAGTAGTGAACAATAAGTAAGGTATAGGTTGATATAAGGACATTTACTATTAAAGTATTTTATTATTCAACTATTTACTCCTTTTTAGGTGATGGTATGTTTGTCTGTCATATTATTCCTGTTCTGGTTTATTTTTTATTTTTTATAACAATAAAGAAAGGTATTGAATTAGTTCTGATTAATTTTTGATAATTATTTTCAGTTATAAGTGTTTATTTTAACAGATACGTGATTTAGATTTTCTGCACAGTACCTCTGTTTAATATAGGTATTATTTATACCTGTAATTTATGGTTTATAATGATGACTATGTTTTTAAAAAGTTTTAACAAATTAAACGAACTGTTTAGGACATTGAAGCTATGTAGCTTTAAATTACTAAGTAGATAATTGATATGATGCTTAATGCTTTAATTATGTAATTAATGGCTCTATATAATATGTAAGACAGTATTGTAGTTCATCTTGAGAAAGCCTGGGAGAGCCCGGGTGAAAGCGCTTGATACAGTTTTACTTTCGGAGCTGTGTTTTGGATTTAAAATATTGGATTCAAATAAAACGTTTTAATGATCTTGGGTCCTGTCGATCTTTCTGCTGTGGACTATTTGTCCCTTTAGGCCAAGATACAAATGAGGGGGGAGGAAACACAGGAAAAATCAACAATATTCAAAGTCTATTGAGACTAGCAATACAGAAATAAATGAAAATGTAAATGTTTTGAACTTATCCAATTTCAGTTTGTCAACAACTCACATGTCCATTTTAAATAAAGGACTAACTTTTATTCCTGGTTTTGAGGTCTCTGAGGATTTTTTGGCACAGGATGTAATGTCTTTTCGTAGAATACTCAATCTAAAGTTGCAATTTGGTGATACGAATGGTAACACTGATGATACGTTTACATATCACAAATCACGATATCTTCTCCCTATGCATCCCATAGTGCACCAGTTTCAGAGCAGTGTTCTCAAAGATCTGCACTATCGAAGGTCTGATATTTCATTCAAACCCAATAATTTGTCTCTGGCTGTAAAGGATGCAATTATGGAGTTACAGAACAATAAGGATATTGTCATCATATCTGCTGATAAGGGTGGGGCAGTAGTGGTAATGAATTGGTCTGAATATGATAATGAGGCCAAAAGACAGCTTCTAGATAGACGCTATTATTCAGTAATGCCTATCAACCCCACCTTCAGATTCAAGAAGCAAATAGATGACTTTTTGGTAACTGCTAGGGATGAAGGTATTATCACTGACAGGGTGATGCAGCAACTTATGATTCATGATTCAGCCAATCAGTACATCTATTTTCTACCCAAAATACATAAAGATCCTGTTCATCCACCTGGAAGACCAATTGTTTCAGGAAAAGGATACATAATGGAACCTTTGTCTAGTTTTCTTACTAAGTATCTGAAGCCTTTGCTACCTAGGGTACGTTCTCGTCTACAAGACACTACAGAATTCCTAAAAATAATTTCTGAAACCCAGTTGGAACCAGGGTGGCTTATGTGCACACTTGATGTTAGTGCTTTATATACTAAAATCCCTCATCAGGTTGGTCTGGAAGCCATTGGTTATTGGTTACAGGTGGCTGGTTTATATCAACCTGAATTTAACAACTTTCTTGTAGGTCTCGCAGAACATGTCTTAACCAATAATGTCCTTTTTTACCAGGACACTTGCTATTGGCAAACCAAGGGTACAGGTATGGGGCATCCTTTGCCCCCATATATGCTGACCTATTCATGGCATTTATTGAGGAACAAATCATTTATGATAGTGGCCGCAATATTTTCCTGGAAGAAATTAACATTTGGAGAAGCTATTTGGATGATTGCTGGATGGTATGGAGGACGGATGTGGATTACTTGTTGGAATTTATATCCTATTTGAATGACAACAAATGGGGCCTACAGTTTACAGTTAACCATCATGTAGATACCATCACCTTCCTTGATGTCTTGATCAATAGATTACCTGATCACACTTTAAGTACACAGGTCTTTAGGAAGTATCCTCAATTTAATACTGTCCTCCATGTATCCAGCTTTCATCCTCCTCATATAGCCAGGAACATCCCCAAATCACAATACATACATATGAGGCGCATTTGTTCTCAGGAACCAACTTTTCAAGAACACAGACAAGATTTGACTAGGAGATTCAAGTCCAGGGGATATCATTTGGGACATGTTCTGCAGGCCAGCAACTAGGCAAACACATTGAACAGGGAAGATCTGTTGACTTATAAATCACAGGATGAACATAACCCACAACCCATTAGATTTGTCACCACATATGCAAGGAATTAAAATGTACTTAACAGCATATACAGACATTGGAACATATTACAGTGTGATCAGGAGCTATCGAATATGTTGCCAGATAGGTGTCTGTTTTCATTTCATAAAGGCAAAAATTTGGCATCCTGTTTCAACCATTATAAACATTCACATGATAAAAGCTGGTCTCAAGTGACACAAACTACCATTACAGGTGAACCTTTGATTGGATGTCTCCCATGTGGTCAATGTATAAACTGTGATAAAATATCTAAGTCCAAACAGTTTACGAGCAAAAACTGTGGCATGGTGTATGACATAAATTTTTTTGCCAATTGCAGCAGTGATTGGCTGGTATATTTAGCCACATGCACTTGTGGATCCTTCTATATTGGCCAAACATCTTGGCCTCTTAGGCTGAGAATTTCTGAGCATGTAAGTAATATCAAGAACAAAAAATCCAACAATGCATTATATAAACATTGTATGTTACACAAATCAGCTAAATTTACATTTATGATTATTGACGTGGTAAAGGGTAATAAATTAAACAAAACAGGTTGGAATTCCGTTTTAGACTCTAAAGAGAAAAAAATGGATTGTAAACTTAGGTGGATTATTTCCACCTGGTCTTAATGAGCAATTTTAAATGAACCAATGAAGGTGTTAATGCAGGTATATAAACAGTAGCATTTGATTTTTTTATGTTTACACTGATGAAGGCTGTGTTTCTTACCAGCCTGGTTACTTGTTTTTTATGATGCTTTAATTAATAAATTCTTTTCAGGTCACAGTTTGCTGGCTCACTGTTTTTTTTAGACATACTTCTCACATGACTGCATATTAACCTAGACTTCCATACCCTGAACAAATACAAGTATAAATTCCATACAAATAAAAACTGGAATGGCCTTAATTAGCCACAATTAAATCCAAGATAATGTATCAGTGTAAAACATATAACAAATTAATTCTAAATATTTTTAAATATGACTTTAACTAATATCTTATTATATTTATGTATATTTATTTTGAACTATATGCTGTCCATGTAACTTATCACTATGGATGTTGTCTTAGTGAAAAGACATGATTCTTATTATATGTGTAATGGGGCAAATATTATGGATGTAGTCAGTCAGAAATGAAGTGAACATTATTAAATAAGACAACAGCACAAATGCATATATACTAAGCACTGAGATACCTATGCATCTTGAGAATCAGATACAAAGCTTATGTATCTCAGAATTCAAAATATAGAAAATGGGGAAGTGACACAATTATCATCACGTGCATAAGGTATTATCATCATCGTCCTCCTGGACCTCTCTAAAGTCTTCGACACTATCTCCCATAAACTTCTCCTTACTAAGCTCTCTAAGCTGAATCTTTCCCACTCCTCTATTACCTGGTTCACCAGCTACCTATCAAATAGGCAACAAGCAGTTAAGTGGAAATTAGCTACTTCACCATTCCTAAACACCCCCACAGGTGTGCCCCAAGGCTCTTTTCTAGGACCCCTATTATTCAGTATCTTTATTATTGACTTTCACCATGCTATCCCTAATGCTAACCTCATCCAATATGCTGATGATTCAACAATTATCTGTTCTGCGACTTCCACCTCTGCCCTAGCAAAACTAACCCAAGATGCCTTCTCCTCTACAGAACAATGGATGCTAGATAACTAGCTAGCACTAAACACATCCAAGTCCAAACTAATGATATTCTCACCCTCTAAAAGCATTACCCTACACAAAAACTCTTTCTCTATCACCAGCCAAAATAACACTCTTCTAGAAATGGTCCCCACTGCCAAATTGCTAGGAATCATCATCGATGACCAACTAAAGTTCGATAACCATATTCAAGTAAATATTAAAAAAAGCACCAGAAACTAGGTATGCTCTATCGCCAAACCGTTTCATCTCTCCCTCCACCAGACTCATTCTTGCCAATACATTCCTCATCCCTTCCCTCCTGTATGGTGCCTCTATCCTTACAAATATGCAATCATCCCTCAAATCTAAGCTCTCCTCCTGTTACTATAAAATCTCAAAATTTGCAGCAGGTCATTGATCCAATTCCCATCACTGCACCTCCCTGCACCAACTAAACTGGCGTGAACTCCCCAGTTATCTCATTTATATTCAACTTATCCAGGCTCACAAAATTATTTTTTGCCCCTCTCTTTGTCCCTCCCTTGCCTCTACCTATCAATATAATGAAAGGAACTAAACAAGGCTGCCCTTATCGCCCCTGTTATTTGTACTTTTGATAGAACCTTTTGCAAATAACATCAGATTAGACAGTAAAATTAAAGGTGTAGAAACTGCAAGAACACTGATTGTATTTTTCGGCTTTTCCCGGTTAGGGGTCGCCACAGCAGAACTCCGGTCCGCTAATGATTGTTCGTGGATTTTTACGTACCGGGTTACCAGCCCTGATGCACAACCTTCAACGAAGGCACGCCCCATTCACATATGCCTCCACACAGAAGACGCTCTAGCTGAGAATCGAACGGGACAATGTCTTGCTATGAGGCGACAACGCTACAGCAGCACTAAACCTAAAAATTCAGATGTTTGCATATGACATACTTCTGACATTATTTGATTCTAATCATTCCCTACAAGCCTTATTTAATTCAGTATCTATATTTCAAAACATCTCTGGGCTAATGAAAGTAAAACAAAAAATGTGCTTACAAATAGTAAAAAAAATTAAATAAATAAAAAATATACCAAATATGTTGTTGCAGAAGGGAGACTTCAGTATCTGGAAATCCACTTATCAGATGATTTATAGGATTTAATCTTGTTTAATTACAATTCACTTTTGGATAAGATAGAATTAATGATGAATAATTGGAATAAATATACATTTACAGTGGAAGATAGATTATATCTGATCAAATCAATAATTTTTCCTAAATTATTATATCTCATACAGGTATCCCCCCCCTTCCCAATCAGGGATTATACAGAAATATCATAAAATTATTTTAAGTTTTCTATGGTATCCAAACAAATCTTGAATAGCACTAAATAAATCATTTAATGAACTGGGAGGATGGGGGAATAACTTTACCAGATATAGAGATCTACATACTTTTTTCTTTAGTTAAAACTCTAAAATTATGGTTAAATTCTTCTTACACTTCCATATGGAAACAATTACATGAACAGATTTGGCCTGAAACTATACAAAACCAAATACAGGAATGTCTATCTATATTACAGAATCCATTATATTGGATGCTTAAAGATTGTATATTAGAAAACAAAACCATTATAATTCCATCTAATTATATAAATTTTACAATATTGAATTTTAAAAAAAAATTCATTACTAAAGACCCTTGGCTCTTCACACTTTTTTCCATAGCATTTATACCCAATAATATGGAAACATTACAATTTGATGGGATGAACATATTAAAGCCAGGGGAAACTAATATATTGGAATCAATTTTTAGAGCAGGACAAGGTTCTTTCTGTTAATCAAATAATGAATACATAGATAAAAATATACGGTTATTCCTACAATCTATAAGACAATATATTATAAATAAAACAGAACTAATGCAAATATCTGTCAGACAGAATATACCTAAATTTATTGAATACATAACTATTATTATTCAGCCTTTTCAAGGTAACAGCTATTTGTTAAAAATATATAACGTTCTTAAAAACAAAACTGTATCATAAAAAATCATATTGGAATTACTTTGCAAAAATAAATGGCCATTTACCAACAAGTAGATAAAGAATCTATTATCAAATCCTCAAAACACACTATATTATCACTTCACTGGCATTTATTTATTGAAGATTTTTACACAGAAGTTTTCTTACTCCATATAAGCTAGCCTTAATGTTTGCAAATGAAGAAGTGTGTTGGAGATGTGAAATAAAATTAAAAGCTGACTGGCAGCATGTTTTTTATAATTGTATATGTCTTAAAGAGTATTGGAATAACATTAATTATTTTTTCAGATTGTTTTTAATGACAACTTTCATTTAACTAAATCACTAGTTTTGTTTAACTCTCCTATACCCACGTGTTCCTAAAAACAATAAATAAATTCTTTGGACTTTACTAGCTATTGCTCATAAGATTATCACTATTAACTGAAAAAATGCAACTTCCTCATCATTTAAGGAAATTAAAAAACTTGCAATGACAGTTGTATGAATGGAAATTTATACTTTAAAGAACAGAACCAACAGAATTACCACATACTACAACAACTGGCAGACAGTAATGGAGATATTGGAGAAAAACGATATGAATACACATTAATGTCAGGGCGGCACAGTGGTGCAGCGGTTAACATTGTCGCCTCACAGCAAGAGGTTCTCCCGTTCGATTCTCGGCTGGGGTGCCTTCTGTGTGGAGTTTGCATGTTCTCCCTGTGTTCGCGTGGGTTTCCTCCGGGTACTCCGGTTTCCTCCCACATTCCAAAGACATGCATCTGGAGCATTTCTCCCCGGGCCTCCGCTGAAAACAGGCTCTGTGGAACCTAGTCGGACATTCCCAGTAAACAAATGTAAAATAAATAAAATAAATTAATATAAGACCTATTTACAACAATGTAAAATTTGTATTTATTTGTATAGGCACCATTGTAAATAGTTTTTTTTTCTTATTAGGTTTTGATGCTATATTGTTCTTTCTTATGTTATATTGTTTATCTTCCTTTTACCATGGCTAAACATGTCCATTGTTATCAGTTTTATGGATTATTTCCATCTTACAAATGCAATCAAAAAATTTTTCAATTTTGTTTTTCATGTATGATTAAATGATTTACTAAAACAAATAAAATATTTTAAAGTGAAAGAAAAAACAATACCCATATTGTTTCTGCCACCTTCCTTGACATTTCAAAAGCCTTTGACACTGTATCCCCATCAAATACTCCTAAACAAACTTGCGTCTCTCTCAACTTCAGCTCCAGTACACTCCAATGGTTCCACAGCTACCTCTCCAGCCATAAACAAGCCACCTTATGGGAACATAAACTATCAACCCTTTTGCCTATCGCTGTCATCATTCCACAAGGCTCTATCTTAGGGCCAATTTTCTTTATTATCTTTACCAATGTTCTCTATACTGCTGCACCACCTGTTCTATCAGACAATATACTGATGATGCTTCCCTTATTTGCTCTGTACCCTCTATAAATGAACTCCAAGTAAAGTCTCAGACTGCCCTTAATAATATTGAAAAATATGTCTTAGGCCACCAACTGATCCTAAAGCCAAACAAGACCAAACTTATGATATTTTCCAACCCCTCCAATAAAATCCACAAACACATCTCTCTATCTTCACTGCTAATGGTACAAAGATTGAACCTGTTGAATATACTACGTTCCTTGGTGTTACCGTAGAATGTAACCTAAAATTTGACAGACATATCACTTTAACAATCAAAAAAGTTCACAGAAAATTAGGTGGTCTCTACAGGGCTAAACCATATCTGTCTAACCATGCTAGAATTGCTACCGCCAGAACTTACCTACTTTTTACCCATCTCTATTGTTCACAAATCTTCACAACCCTTTGTAAATATGATCTGAATAGCCTAGAAGCTTGCTATTATAAAATTGTCAAATTTGCCATAAACCTTCCTCATAGAACACACCATTGTATAGCCCTCCAAAAACTAAACTGGATTGAGCTCCCTAACTTACTAGCCCTAAACCAAATAATAGTAACTCACTCTGTTATTTATAACCTTGACTTTTGCCCAGCCTTATCTAACCTTGTCTGCTGATAAAAACTTATTCAAAGTCATCAAATCCCACAATACTCCCACAATACTCATGGTAATTCTTTATACAGCTACTCCACAGCCAAAACTTGGAATTTCCTTCCCTAGCAGTTGCTATAAATGCCCATAGCTTCAAACAGTTACTTACAAATTATTTCTCCAATCACTGGCTATGCTCCTGTACTATCCCTGGCTAAGCAAACACACTTCCCACCTACTGTGTGTTTTTCTATCTATGTAACTAAATATTTTTTAATTTCTATTGTTGTTGATTATATTATACTCGACTTTTCTGGTTTGATGTGTGACTTTTCATCTTACATTAACGATGTGTGACTTTTCATCTTACATTAACTTGTTTTAACACTGTATTTTTATTATTATGTAAACTGTCATACTAATCTTTTTGATAGTCCATGGGTCTCCGCTGAAAATGGGCATTTTTATAACCCAGTCGGACACTACCCAGTTACCAAATGTAAATTAATTAATTAATTAATTAATTAATTAATTAATTAATTCGCTTCTACAGCAGAGAATAGCAATGAAATAGGGTAGGAAGGGACTTTGGAATTAGATTACCATAAGGGCTGAACACCAGAGATACAAGAAGCAGGCTAGTTAGAGAGGGATCCAATAAAATAAAGACAATATTGGATGTCTTTCAGAAACTTTAGATTAATGTCTCAGTGAGGGGTGGTACAGATACAAAGACTAGAGGAACAGAAAAGCATTGGAATGAGGTTTCTCTGAGCTATAGGTCAATAACCTGAGGCAGGTTAAAATTTAGCATAATGTCTCAGTGGGATGGGGCAGACACAAAAACTGGAAAACAAAAAGGCACCAAAATGCAACTTTAAGTAGATAAATGATAAGCAAAATATAAAACTGTAAGAGCTTACATATGGATCACTTATTTTAAACTGAACATTATAATTGATATAAATATTTATTTTCTTTTTAATCAAATATGGCAAATGAGATTTTCAAATTGGATTGAATCTCTAAGTAAGAAAAGCTCTCAAGAAATATTTATCATCAATGACAGCTGTGGATTGTAAATCAAGCTGCATTGCATCCACCTGGTCTTAATGAAATTTTGTGACTCAGTTTTTATTTTATATATGACTTTTTTTCAATTGCCAGTAGAGGGACCTCTATCATTATTTATTTATGGTATATCAAATATCTTTATTTTTAATACCTTTTTGGAATGTTATAATTTAATACTCGTAGTAGTAAATGTTTAGAATCTGATATTAGTTATATTTATATATGTTTGATGGATTATTTAATTTGCTTTTTTAAATGTTATTTGCTGATGGATGTTCATTTTTGGTCAGACGGTTTATATAGATAGATAGATAGATAGATAGATAGATAGATAGATATGTACTTAACTTTTTTAGAAAGTTTAAAAACAAATTCTGAGAGCTACTTCTTCCTTGGCTTGATTTACCTCTGTCATAATGTTTGCCAAAGACAGTAAAATGAAAGTTGACTAAGAGTTCATGTTTAAAAATTTAATAATCACAAGATTGTATGTTTCTTAATAGTAATAAGCTAAAACTGGACATTATTAATGTTTCTCAGCTTATTGTTTTTGATAAGGACAGTAACACTTTTTCTGTTTAATTTTTTTTTATAATTTCAGTGGTGTAAATTTAATACCATTACTTAATTAAAAGAAGACATTATTTACACTGTAGAGGACAATCCAACCATCTTGCTTATCTTATTCACATAAATTTCAAATGAAATCAAGAACTTGTAAATCAGACAAAGCCCACATTATCACTGTCTGTTTGAAAAGAGTAATATATATTGATTAGTTCATATAGAAACAGTGTTATTCAGGAGAATATATTTCATGGTGCATATATAACACCACAAAGGCTTGGCTGAATAAATCATAATAAACAATGGTGTTTTAGCTGTGGTCAACTAGGAACTCTAGAAACTGTTGTGATTGCCCATGAATAAATATTTGGTAATTTAGGCCATATCAATTTTTTTTTTATCATGATGAACCTCAAATCATTTTTTATGACGTAAATATTTGGAAAATTATATAATTTACCCCAAAGAAGTGTCAGACTAGTTCTGCTTGCCTGCCTAGCAACAGAGTGGGTGATTTTCAGATTATGAAATGAGATAATAAACCCGTGATACTGAGTCTCCCTTTATAACGTAGTAATATTTATATGTTTTTTGTTTATATATTAAAAATCCATATATTTAAAACCTAGATTATTATTATGTCTTTTCCCCACACCTAGAAAGAGGGAGGGAGGAGGGGTAAGAGAGAGAGTATTAGTGGAATTTCAAAATGTTTATGTATTAATTGATGATGTGTGCATTATCTGATGTTTTATATATATAATTTAATTTATGAAATTTCTGTAAAAATAATATTGAAAAAGTTGGGTTTATATATGAAAAATGTTTGTTGATGTGAACGTGTGATGAATGGCTGTTTGATACATTGTGTTCAATAAACAGCCATTCACTCTAAGTAGTTTTTGACAAAATAATATAGATCTAAAAAAGTCAATACTTATCTAAAATGTAACTATAAATCCAGAAAAAAATGAGGAACTTTAGTAATAATAAAGTATATAACAAAATATGGAAAATGATGAAATGTTTTAACAAATCCCCAATCCCCTACCTCAAGGATGCACTAAAACATGCCAGCAAGGAGAGTAAGAGCATGTCCATCTCAGTGGGGGAGAGCATTTATCTAGGTGTTCCCTTTGAGAAGGCATGGCCCATAGAAGGGAGTAGTCCTTAGATGTAACAGACAAACTCAGGGCAGGGGGATGCCAATACATAGGTCATGAATTAAAAATTCTGCTGTGGGAAATTCTCAACAGCTTAACCCTCTCCCCAGGATGCCTTAGGTTCCATGCTGGCCCCAGCCTTAGAGCAGAGATAGTCTGGGGACAGCAGGAAAGGCTTGTAGACCATGAAGCAGAAGAGGAACAAAAAAGAAGGTTGCAAGAACCTTTAAGTGTATCTGCTTAAAGGTGTATGTGGCTAGGCATTTTATGGTCCCCTCTATTACTTGCTAAGTATTTCTCCTGTGTTCTGATATATTGTGTGTGGTGGGGGAGGAGAGGAGATCATGAATTGCTTCTCCTTCATAGCCAAAGGTCAAATTCCTATTCAAACAGGCATATGCCCCAAACACATAGCCAGTAACTCACCAAACTCTAATGTTGGCTGTTTTTTTTTTATTTCAGAACACACTTTCACAATGTCCAGCACTTTGTGTATTGTGTAACTTACCAGGATGATGATCGTGTGTACATAAATTAAATTCATACTCAAAAAACAAGTCACTCTGGTGAAATACCAACATCAATAGATTAGGTAACAAAGAGAAGAAAATCCTGGACAAAAATAGGAAACAACTTAGAGGACTAATTAAGTCAAGCAAAGTCATATTTCAGTTAAAGGTAGCCTCCCAGGTTAAAGACAACAGCAAGGCATTATTCAATTATGTCCAAAATTTCAAAGGCAATGTACAACAATGTTCCAAACTAATTGCAAATGGAGCCACCTATACCAAACCTGACAACATAGCAAACCTACAGGTTGATAAATTCATCTCCAGTTTTATCCCACTTACCTGTAGAAATACACCCAACCATGACTCCACCAACTATCACCAAGGAAAGTGCCCTTAATGCACTCTTCAAAGCAAAAAACACTGCATCAATGGGACCTGATAATAATATGCCTTCTTAATAACATGAAACATGACTTTTGGAGCTGTAGGAGCACTATTCAATTGTAACCTCCAAACAGTCTGTGTACCAAGCTGATGTAGGACTGCAACTGTTATCCAACTACACAAGGACATGTCATCCACAGACCTACGAAACTAGTGACAAGCCTGATTAGTCTCATATGCAAACCCATAGAAAGAATCATGAATGTGATAAATAATGATATAGAAAACCTTCAAACACTGGACCCATCTCAATCTGGTTTCATCAGGACAGGATCATGCTTATTCAAGCTGATGGACTTCTTTATGAAGGTCAACAAAGCAATGGATGAGGACAAAATGGTTCACACTGCCTAACTTGACTTGGGCAAAGCATTCAACACAATTCCCCACTTAGGCATTGTAGACAAGTTCACTGAATTAGGTATAACCCCCCCCCCCCCCAGATCATCTGCTGGATAGCCATCTGGCCCAAAGATAGGACTCCAAAAAATTAAGATAGAGCAGTCTATCTCCACAAAAAAGTCTATTCATTAGTGGAATCCCTCAGGGCTCAGCGTTGAGGCCACTTCTGTTTGACATTTACTTCTCTGAATTCATGGCTAACATAAAAGGCCTTTGGCTGATCAGATTCTCATACAATTACAATTTAGGTGCAGTCACTGAACCCCCACAAGACACAGACATTCTCCAAGATGGCCTAACACAGACTAATAACTAGTGCAAGATTCATGGCCTTAATCTCAATGCTGTGAAGTGCAAAATAATATCCTTCAGTAAGATGGCCACCATCACTACATCAATAATACATCCGTAATAGTGCACCCAGAATACATGTAGACAAGGACTTGGCCTTTGACCATCATGTGTCTATGATAGTAAGAAAATTATTCCATCTTGCACAACTTATAAGCAAGTGTATGGCATCCAAGTCCAAATATGTCATTGTTCCATTTTACTTTGACCTCATAAGATCAGTCATTGAGTACAATGCACCCTTCATCATGTACCTCACCAGGCATATGCAACAACTGCAGCAACTACAGAGGTTCCTTGCAAAAATAAAAATTGTATAAAAAAACAAGTCTTATGTAGACTGCATCAAAGCATTGGCCTTATAAATAAAAATGGCATGCTGAAAGGCAAGTGCTCCACACAACAAATAAACTAATAAAAGAAAAATGTGTAAAGGCATTCAAAGAGTAAAATCCAGACAGGCACTTTATTATTAATTATTGCTGCACAGCCGAGACCTTTATACTTAGTCTCCTGGTGGCTGCTAATATTTTTGGGAAGCATTACTAGGTGTAAAAGGCCCTTTAGCAGAATTAGCCTTGTATTCTCCTATGATCCTAGGATGTCTCCCAGTGTTTAATAAATTATCCAGACATCACTTCAGTCAAATCTGTCAGAATGAGTTCCTTAATATTTTTCCATATTGAAAGGTGCAGAACTCATGCAAAATATACATAAAACAATCCTCTTTATGTATTAATGACTACATATTTTTATAGCCTTTTTCAAAAATGCTGGTTGATAAGCAGGAGTTAAATCAATTTTCAAAGAACAAAGCCCTGTCACTCTCTCTCTCTTTCGACTTTTCCTGGTTAGTGGTCACCACAGCGGATCACCTTGTCCGCTCATGGTTGGCAGTGGAGTTTTTACAGTGTTGAGTTGCCAGCCCAGCACCCAACCTGTCACTAAACATGGCTATTCATTCCACCATATTAAGCAGTAGAAACATTTCCATATTGAGTCGGGTTTACAGATAACTTAGAGTCATCTCACAAATTAAATTGTCCGACTGCTGCAAGAGGAAGAAGCACATCCCATTTATTGTACTTCTCTGGCCTGATACGCTTATTTTTCTAGTGCAGTTATCACTTGTCTGTTTTATTATAAATGTCAGGGGCTGACTTAGAGAACTTGGAATTTAGTGTTTGTTACTTCAGAATAGTAACTTGTATGCCACATAAGGTTTTTATTTCCTTTCAAATTACTTAATAACTGGATTTCTAGCACTTATCATTGTGTCTTCAGTTTAACAAAAGCTTCTCTATTCTCTAATCAGTTTCTCCCACACAAAGCAGAACCATCCCCTTTTAATCCAGTTAATGCTAATTGTTCCATTTGCTTTACTTAACATAGCCGCCATAGTCTGGTGGGTGTAGCAGAGAAACAAATGGATTCTTGTTTAAGCTCCTCCAATGGGAAGCATAAGAGAACAGTCCTGATCCCGTTCAAACAAAATTGATGAATGAATTCTCTGTACTGGGAATATGTGCAATGGCTGTTGGAGGTCATCTGCGGCTACTAGCATAGATGGAGGCTGTGAGCAGCCTGAGTGGGTTATCTGTCTCTGCAGCAATGCCTACTTGTAGGGTTCAAAAGCAGTTGTCCTGGCAGACAAAGCCTGCTCAGGCCAACACCACAGAATCTACTCATGCTTGCCACTATTCATGATGGTGACAAGATGTGCCATTGTGACATGATGCAGCCCATTCGTGACTTGGCATGTGGCATTATGTCCCAATACTACCAGCTGTCATCTTTGGAATGAGGAATGATCCTGCAAGTTGTCACATCAACCATTTCAGGTGCAATGACTGTGATGCATCATCATTACCTTGAGAGATCCATGGAGAAAGTCTTTGGTGACACTGCTCCAGCCATTAGGGATATTAAGCCCAGTATTATGTGTTTACATATAAGTCTTTTCACATCAAGACCTAACTGTCTGTCAAAGTCCAACTCAGACTCAACACCAATGGCCTGAAACTGGACACCCAGTGGTGGCAATCCTGTGTAGCAGAGCAGCTCCAGCAGCAAAGTCTATGAGCCTGGAATGAAACAAGGTCAACTGGTAGTTCATCACATACATGGGTAATCACTGCCTATATACTGTGGATGCATCCCTTGACAGTGCTGAAGGTGATTCTAGTATGTCATTCCTGGTTACTTTGCCTCTTACTTAAAGTGTTTTTTTCTGACAGTGCACAGTGTGTGTGTGTGTGTGTGTGTATCTGTGCGTGCATCTGTGTGTGTGTGTGTCTGTCTGTGTGTGTGTGTGTGTGTGTGTGTGTGTGTGTGTGTGTGTGTGTGTGTGTGTGTGTGTGTGTGTCTGTGTGTGTGTGTGTGTGTGTGTGTGTGTGTGTGTGTGTGTGTGTTCTGTTACCGCTTTAGCTAATGATAGTTGTGCCATTGGATACCTAATCTTTGATGCTGAATATGGTGATGTCTGAATACCATGGGACATGTAGTGGTCGGCATACCCTGTTTCTGTCACATTGTTATAATACTTCTATATCCAGTACATTATGCTAAGTGCACTGTACACATGTGGTCAGTCAAGGTGTATAGTTTTCTATGAGGTGTTGCCATGTTTTGAATGTCTGGACATCCTGGTCTTGCCTCTCCTTTGCTGACTCCATTTGTTCCTTCCCATGTTGTTCTTCTAGTTATCTTCATCATCCTGCAGATGGCATCTGGGTTAGTGATGTTAGAGATCTGACCATTGAATATAGAAAGGAAGACCACTGTGCTTGGCTGTTGTGAGTTTGTGCAGGATTATACACATTAATGATTTAAGATGTTTTCTTAATCATATACTTGACAGCATCCTATTAGGTGTCTCTGTGCACTGGAGATAGTATTTTACAGACCCATATAGTACCCAGGCATACCCCTCATCTGCCAGTGTGATTCACTGAATCTTCTTTGCTGTATTTTATGGATATGATGAAACATGGCTAGAGTGAATAGTCACATGTAGTTGTATTATGACTTTCGATCTCTTTTTGCATACACCTTTTAATGATGTCATGTCGCATTGCTTTGTTTCACATTTGTGCTAGAGCTGCCAGGTAATCAAACCTGTATGTCACACATTGTCATTTGTATTTTATATCTGGTAATCTTCTAAACTTTATTGAGCTGCAAATGGTCAGCACCAGCTTCTGAGAGTCATGTAAAATCTTACACTTTTTGCAAATTCTTTTGTAATCTAGTCCACATTTCCAAGAATTTATTTTCTGTTTTGTTTAAAAATATATGTGAAAAACCTGATGAATTTTCCTTTCTTGATATGGCTGTTACACTGTAGATAATCAATTTCACAAGTAAAATCACCCAACCCTTTATATTTCACTTGAAATATCTATGTTTACAGCCCTTATTTTTGTCAATGTAAAAGCTTTTATTCAGTTCTATGAAATGTAGTGATTTCTGATATCTTTTAAAAAATAATTATGAAATATTAGCTATGTACCTCTTTTTTTACACTGTTCAGGAAAATATCATCACCTTTGACATCATATTTTACCTCTAGGTTGAGATATGATCATATCTTCAGGAGTTGAGGCTATGTTGCATATGCAGGCACTGCTGTAAAATGTGGCAGAAGTAACCATACACAGATTTCAAGTTGGGGCGCACATTTTTTTTTTGAATGAGCAGCAGTAAATATCTAGCAACTTCTGGCCTGATCTGCATGTCTTTATTCAAAATATGAGCAAGAGTAAACATGCTATGGCTTCTCACCTGTTCTGTTATGTCTTAAGGTTATGCAGGTACATTTAAAGATGAGAATAACTCTTTGTGTTATACTCAGTTTTGCTCGGTCCCTAAGGCCTGCTGGTTGATTCAGTGCAGCTGACTGCCTACTTTTACTTCCAGCTCATACTGGTATGTTGACAAATGTTTGGCAATCAGCCAAGTGAGCATGTTTTTTAGACAGTTTAAGACAGCTCAGACTAAACATGTTTAATTTAAAATGGTTTCTATTTTGGTCAGTCATCTAGGACACATAGTACATTTGGTTTATATAAAGTAAAGTCAAATACATTATTGTGAGTATGAATTTCCTTCACCCCTGAGGTAGTGGCCTGTTTGCATCAAATGGGAGAACAGCAGAAGATCAATTTAGTCCAGATTAGTTTTATCACTTACTTCCCACCTCCTTAGTACTGCCCAATATCACAGCTGCAGTCACAAATATACATTTGCACCATTTAATAAAGCATGGAACTTTTTCACCTGACTCCTTTTAATTTAATGGGTAATTATGAATTATCATGGAGCTTGCCTGGGAATCATCATATTTTTCATCTTTTTCTTATCACAGTGTTAACTTTTTTCTTGGCAGGTAAAAAATTCTAAATATGTGGAAACATGTGCATGTCCATAGCAATGCTGCTTTGTATCTGGCACCCCCAATTTGTTTTCCTTGGGCACCTTTCCAATTTCTCAAGTTAAACTGTATATTAGAATTTCTTGTTGCCTCACCACAGAAGTCTACATACTAAGTTTCTGATGTACAATGAGTGCCATCAGGGCTACATGTGATGCATTTTATGTGTGTATATAGATCACATGCATTTATAACAAATCTGATGAACATTAGCTTTTGCATTATGATTTAGTGGTTTCACTAAAATTTTCATTAATTTGTTCATTCAGTAATTCTCTGATTAGCAACCTAAACAACTGAGACTCACAGCAGACCTGCAGTCTATCCTCATAGGTTCATAGGTGGTTACTAGGCTAATGACCATAAGGGTCTTTTTAAACTTAGCCATGCAGCCCAAATCTCTGACAAGTTGCAGTACCCTTGATAGTGTAAGCAGGGGCATGGGAGGTGAAGCATTTACAAGCAGAGGCCTGGGAGATGAACCACTTGCAGGCTGCCTGTGTCCATTAGAGACAAAGGTGCCAAAACAGGGATGAATGTCCTGTTCCTCATCCAATTGTCCATGCTACACTCAATTGAGTTAGGGAGAAACTCTGCTTCCTATGGATGTGGAGCCTGTTCCAGAGACGTGGTAGTCTGTGTGATACATACCTGTCTCTCCAGCAGGTCCTATCTTTAGAATGGGTAATTCTGGTGCTATTTGATTTGCAGATATGCAGGAGATCCATCAGAGTGGGGTATGACAACGCCTTGTATGCCAGACATAGATCTCCTCTCAAAAGCCTGTAGGAGACAGAATACAGGAATAGGGCCTTGAGGTGATCTGCATAGGACATGTTACTTGTGACCTGTATTATTTTAATGAGGAGCCTCCATGGATGTTCCAGTTGTTGGACGTGCCTAGTTAGGTACATACTGAAAAGGACATTGTATTCAATGATAGGTCTGATGAATTTCATGATGAACAGACAGAAAACTAATTACCCATCACAGGACTCAGCATGCTCACCCTTACACACACACACACACACACACACACACACACACACACACACACACACACACACACACACACACACACACACACACACACACACACACACACACACACACACACACACACACAAAAAAAAAACATTCAGACATGGAATGCACACCTATGGCAATTTAAAAGAATCACAATTCACCTATTGTACATGTTTATGACAAGGAAAGAAATTGAAGCTCCCAGTGAAAATTCACATAGAGAGAACATGTAGATTGTACGTAGGAGGCACCTCAGTTTATAACCAAAATGGAAAGCCAAGTGCTGTGAGGTAGCAGTCTTAACTGCTGTATCAGTGTGTCACCCCATTTGAAATTTTGTGACAAATGGCTATCTACAAAATTAATAAAATATTTTACAAGTGTGCTAGGAATTTATTTGGCAAAGAAAAAAAACATGTTTGTTCCCATGGGAATATCAAAGACCAGAGTGCGCTGATTGCATTATGCAGAACTAAGTTTGTTTGACCACAGAGAAGTTGTGTTATCATCAGATTTTGGCATGAGAAATATGACAAAAATGTCTGAATTTAAAGGAGCAAGGAAAAAAATACAGAACTAGGTTAATGGTTATTCTATGTGAAAACTGCTGACTTGCTCTTTCGTGGTCAGTCACATTTCTTTCTGAGATTCTGAAGTACAGAAGCAGAAATCAAGAAATTCTTATGAAGCAGCATTATACTTCCTAATTATACAGAGAATGAAAGGAACTAGTGGTAATATAATTTGCTTTATTTTCCCCTTGTGCACATTAAATCTTGGCCATTTCGAAACAAAGACATTGCTTATAAGTTTCAGCTACCACTTTTAGAAAATTAATAGGTTCATAGGTTTTTAGGTGGTTACTAGACCACTTTTAGAAAATGAACAGGTTCATAGAAGGTTACTAGGAAATGGTCCTAGGACCTTTACAAGCCTAGCTATGTAATTACTCATGTCCCCTAACTGACTGCTGTTAGATGGTTTGATTGTTTGCAGAGAAAATCTATGATCAGCACAATGAGGTACATAGGTGCCATGCCAGGGATACATTTATGGTTTCCTATTCAGTTGCTCAGGTTGCACTTAAATAGGATCATTGAGGATCTCTGCTTAACTTGAATTGGGAGTTTATTACAGAGTAGCTACAACCTCTGGGAGACATATCTGTCTCTCCAGCATGTTTTGTTTAAGTCACAGGCTAGGTTGAGATCTCTGGAGCAAGTGACTCTTACCTCATTTGATTTGTGGATGTGGAACATTTCCATTACGGCAGGGTCGCAGACTGGTCCGTAGGCCAAGCACAGGTTGCCTCTCAGCTGCCTGTAGGACATAAAGTAAAGTGACAGAGATTTCAGTCTTTCCATGTAGCTCATGGATTGGAGTCCCTAAATTCTCTTGGTCAGAACACTCTGTGGTTTCTCCAGCTGCTGCAAGGGTCTGGTTAGGTACATGAAAATGGGAGCATTGTACTCAATTAGTGGTCTGATGATGCTTTAAATTTGCTGAAATGCAATCAAACAATGCCAGCCAGAAAAGCACAAGTTCTCATAGGTAAATCTTTTATGAAACATTATATATATATATATATATATATATATATATATATATATATATATATATATATATATTGATTACCTCCATTTCAACTCAAATTCAAATAAAATTAAATGGAAAAATATTTTCCAAACCACAAGAATCAATAATACCCAAATTTACTAAAATCCTGTTAGGAGGAGACATTCACCCTAATCCTGGCTCCACCTGTCACAATAAACATCAATACACTACTCTTCCACACACACTCTACTCTGACTCCACACTGATCAGCTCCAAACACCGGTAATCTAACTTTTGCTGCCATACACATTAGACTCATAAAAATAAAACCCAGCATAAGCCTGCTATACCTGAAACTTGGCTTAAACCAAGCATGAACAAATCCAAAATTACACCTCAGCCATAATACCATGTGCAACGACCAAAAAATATAGAAAGGTTGTGGTATTGCTTTAATATTTCCTAACAACAACCACATTTTCCCCTACAACAAACCAATACCAAATTTCATTTCAGCAGAGATTCTTATTACGTTCCTGAAAATAAACAAACCAATAAATATGTATTACTGTCCTGGCATCCCTCCAGGTAACAATACAAATATACTGGAAGACATCATATATTGGATATCCATAACAATTTCACAGAAAAACATGCTACTAGGGGATGTCAATATCGATTGGTTGGACATAACCTCAACCTTTCCCTCATCTAGCATGAACTTATACTGTTTCACACAACTAATTAATTGTCCCACACATTATAAGATATCAAATTCCTTATTAAACAGGATCCTAGTATCAGACCCTAGCAAATTCACCACTACAATGTCAGAGTCTCCCAGTGACCATCTCCCTATGTATACAACCAGACATTTCAAGCATCCACTTAAACAGCATGTTTATAAAACAACACACAAGCGGTCCAAGTTTAACTTAGAAATATTCATTACCACCCTATCAACTGTTAACTGGAACATTTTAAAATCTTTCCCTTAAATGATGCTGTAAATGAATTCAATACAACTTTCCTAAATATCCTAAATAGCCTTGCACCTCCGAGAAGGAAGAGACTGAAACAAATAATAA
The DNA here is from genome assembly GCF_019279795.1 of Protopterus annectens. Taxonomy (NCBI): domain Eukaryota; kingdom Metazoa; phylum Chordata; order Ceratodontiformes; family Protopteridae; genus Protopterus; species Protopterus annectens. The sequence goes on along the minus strand of NC_056729.1, from coordinate 38,375,386 downwards.
AAGTTGGCTATCCAAAAAGAAGAGAATGCTAATGCCGGCTAGAGAAAAAGTTTGGAAAGAATGGCAAAAATATAAAACAGCACAATATCTCCAAAACTTAAGGGAGCTGTGCAACTGTTAGCACCAGGTCCTGTTCTTCTCTTGTTCTCTTTCAGATAAATCCCATTCCCATCATGTGCATTATTCACCGATCCCCTTGAAAAAGCATAACCTGCTCTTCTTGCATTAAAACTCATGGGTCACTTAGCTGTTTATCCTAAAAAACATAGCAGGATGCAAAAGGCCAGCCCTCTTCCTCTGTTTCCATCACAGTGCCTTTTATTACCAGCAAAAGGTTTATTTTCCCTTTACTTATCAGTTTTCTGTAGACTGTTCTCCTCTGCTACCACCCTATGTCTCCCAGCCATCAAGAAATCTATTATCTTCTTTACCATTTTGTGTCTCACTGCCATGTCCCTTAATTTACTCCCAAGTGTTATGCAAGGCAGGTGCTGCTGTAAATATATTCTACATCCACCAGCGTCTGTTGAACATCGGTGTGGCCGCATTAAGTCAATCTATATCTGTGCTGTGCTGCATGAAACCATGGTGCTGACCATATGTGGGAAAAAAGATTCTGTGCCATGCTGCATGAAACCATGGTGCTGTCCATATGTGGGAAAAAAGATTCTGGGCTGTGCTGCATGAAACCATGGTGCTGACCATACGTGGGAAAAAAGATTCTGTGCTGTGTTGCATGAAACCATGGTGCTGTCCATATGTGGGAAAAAATATTCTGTGCTGTGCTGCATGAAACCATGGTGCTGTCCATATGTAGAAAAAAAAGATTATGTGCTGTGCTGCATGAAAACATGGTGCTGTCCATATGTGGGAAAAAAATATTCTGTGCTGTGCTGCATGAAACCATGGTGCTGTCCATATGTGGAAAAAAAAGATTCTGTGCTGTGCTGCATGAAAACATGGTGCTGTCCATATGTGGAAAAAAAAGATTCTGTGCTGTGCTGCATGAAAACATGGTGCTGTCCATATGTGGGAAAAAAAGATTCTGTGCTGTGCTGCATGAAACCATACTGCTCTCCATCTTTGTGGAAAAAGATTCAGACTATCTTCAATGTGCCCCCACAAAATATTCTCCAAAGCATCTCCTAAAGTGGGGGTGACACTAACAGATCCATAACTGCCATAATATTTCTTAAACTCCTCTTCCATAAAATAATTACTAATGCAATTCACAAGTTCTACAGTATATTTTCTTTTTTAAAGAAAAGTCAACAATGTTAGTGGAGGCCCACAAAGCACCTCTAACCACTTCCCGCTCTTTCGTATTCCTTATCCCCTGATGTTGCATGACTTTATTCTGTACATTGTCCCTGGTCACTGGTCAGTCTGTCCAATCATTCCCATCACAACCACCTCTACCTTCCTCTGTTGTTTCACTAGTCCTTCTACTTCCTAAATATATGCACATGCGAATAACCCCCTCTGTATTTTTGTATCACAACAAACTTTTTCATTCTTTGTTCCACAGTTTCCCAGAAATCTACCTCTGTAATAAACTCATGGCACTATAATCGATAACAGCTGTCATATAGCTATGCAGCACAGAAACTTTTAAAATACACTTTTGAATAAGGAAGTCAGTTAGTCACAAAATGTCACTCTGACATCGCTGCTCTCACTGAAACGTTAGCATGTATTCACATCTGGTCAGTTTCAGAAGAAACTGTTAATTCCTCACAGTTTGTCACAAATTAGAAGTTTTAAGTATTAACACTCAGTGGAACTCAAATAAGGCTAAAATGTGTAACACCTGCACACAATTTTCTGTTGAAAACTATTCAACATTTTTTCATGCATCCTTAAATATAAGCTAACACTGAAGAGTTTCACAAAATAGCTTTCAGAAAGACTTGTTGGGTAACATTTCTATAGATCTGTTCAAACATATTTATTAAGTAATTGATGACAAGCTACTAAAGTAGTAGTAGTTAGCATGTGGCAGCCTTTGTTCTGTTGGCAAGTCACATTGTTAAATATGACCTTTAAAGTTTCAACAGTAGCATTTTCAAGAAGGATATGCCTCTGTTGCAGAAGGCAGCATTAACAAATGAGAGCAAGCACACAATACTAAGGCAACACAGCTAAGCTGTACCCACCAGTGACTCACAATGCAGCATTTACAACTAAATCTACTACTGGTAAGTAAGTGCTCGTGTGTGTGTGTGTGTGTGTG